>NC_057802.1:464166433-464416414 GCF_018294505.1 Triticum aestivum | reverse complement strand
TGCGTCTAAGGTCGATGGTAACAGGAGACAGGGGACATGATGTTTACCCAGGTTCGGGCCCTCTCTATGGAGGTAATACCCTACTTCCTGCTTGATTGATCTTGATGAATATGAGTGTTACAAGAGTAGATCTACCACGAGATCGTAATAGCTAAACCCTAGAAGTCTAGCCTGTATGACTATGGTAATGACTATCTCCCCTTTCCGGACTAAGTCCTCCGGTTTATATAGGTACCGGGAGGATCTAGGGTTACACAAGGTTGGTTACAAAGGAAAAGAATCTACATATTCGGTCGCCAAGCTTGCCTTCCACGCCAAGGAGAGTCCCATCCGGACACGGGTGCAGTCTTCAGCCTTCGTATCTTCACAACCCATCAGTCCGACCCATGGCTATCATGCCGGACGCCCGAGGACCCCTTAGTCTAGGACTCCCTCAGTAGCCCCTGAACCTGGCTTCAATGACGAGGAATCTGGCGCGCAGATTTGTCTTCGGCATTGCAAGGCGGGTTCCCTTCTTTCCAAACTCCAAGATAGTCTCCGGACGTGATGATTGTATCCGGACCTGTAACACACACCACACACAACCGCAGAGAGAATATAATATTACACGAGTCCAATCTGCTGACAACTTTTTATAACATGATGTCATATCTGTTCGGTCGTAATTTCGAACCGTTTTTCGTCTGCCGCTCCATGTTTCGAGACGCGGTTGTCATTGACACGTCTTGTCAAAGAAGAGATCGTGTCCCCTTATTCCGGGATTCTCATCAATACGGGCGTGGGTAACCCAACCGTGCCGTTTACACAGCCCTTGGGAATAGGCGAGTTTTAGGGCGAGTGGGGAGGCGTTCGACGTTAGCGGCCTTTATAAGGGGATAAGGATTCGTCCTCATCCACCTATGCCTTCTCCTTCCTCCGCCCATCCATTCTTGAGCTCTAGCGTCCAAGCTCTAGCTTTCCCCGCCCGAGAAAGCACTCCAACCATGTCCGGATCCGGAGCTGGAGGCAAGTGGATGGCCTCTTCCATTAAGAAGAGAGATATCAAGGAACTCCGAGAGGCTGGATACCTAGCCAAGGAGATCGTTCACCGACTCCCGGCCAAAGGTAGATCATGCCTACCCCCGAGCCTCGTGAGAGGGTGGTGTTCCTCACGCATTTCGTCCCCGGGCTGGGATTCCCTCTCCACCCGTTTGTCCGCGTACTGATGTTTTACTACGGGCTAGACTTCCATGATCTAGCCGCCAACTTTATCCTCAACATCTCAGCATTTATAGTCGTGTGCGGGGCCTTTCTCTGCATCCCACCTCACTTCGGCCTGTGGCTGAAGACCTTCAATGTGAAGCCGAAGGTGGTGAGCGGTCAACAAGCAGAGTGTGGAGGTGCCATGGTGGGAAAGATGCCCAATGTCACCTGGCTTGAAGGCTCCTTTGTGGAGACGGTGAAGGGGTGGCAGTCGGGGTGGTTCTACATCACCGAGCCACGCGATACCAACTGGGCGGCGGCCCCCGAATTCAGATCCGGAGTTCCGATGCGACTCACCTCCTGGCAAGAGAAGGGCCTAACCTGGGGTTCTTCGAATGAGCTGACTGGGCTCCAGACGTGCGTCCAGAACATGATAACTAAGAAGATCAAACTTGTCAACGTGATCCAGGTTATGCTCATACGCCGGATCCTTCCGTGCCAACCCCGGACCTACTATTTGTGGGAGTTCGATCCGGCCAAGCACTAGACGCTGCTAGAGCTCTTCGGCACGACGCACGAAGACATCTGGAAAGTGCTCTTCAAGGCCGGCGAGACACCACCACCTACGACCGAAGATCGTGGGCTTAGCTTAAAGCGCCAGGCTAATTCGGTAAGCTCTTTCATGTTTTCCAAGGTATAGCCTTTACTGGCATATTTTGAGGAAGGAGTCTAAGCCTTCCTATCAATTTCTTTTAGGCCTGGACTGACATAGCGGGGCGGATTAATTGTCCAGATCCGCTACCTGAAGATGAAGAGACCCCACTCCTGACGAAGATGTTGTTTCCGGCGCCTTATGATGTGCCGGAGAAGAAGGCCAAGAAGACGACCAAAGGGACCAGGAGTGGCCTTCGCCGAAAGGGTGCTTCGGACATGTCGTCCAAAGATGAGACTGACTCTTCGGCCGCCGAAGACGATGGCGAGGAGGAGGAAGAAAGCGGCTCCCCCCTGAGGGGAGAAGGAAGAAAAGGGGGGCCGCCACAAATCTGGAGGCGAAGGCACCCAAGAGGAGGAAGGACTCCCTTGCGGATAACTCCGCGTGGGATGTCGATAGCAGTCCGGAGCGAATGCCCCGGACCAAGCCTTAGGCTGCCTCGTAAGTACCCCAAATCTTATGCACATCAGATGCCTGGCCTTTCCGCTTTGTAATATTAATATGTTTAAATTGTGCCATTGCAGTCTGGCCCGCGACAGCTCCCCGTGATCCTCAACAGAGGGTTCGCTAGACTCAAAGGAGATGGCTAGCATGTCACCGCCGCCCGCCCACTCTGTCTCGCCCAAGGTGATGAGGTGGCGTCCCAAAGGACCTTCCCAGACCGAGGGGAGGTTCCGGAGATCGTCAGGGTGGCGCCCCAAGATGAGTCCTCGGCCGCCGGACACATGGGGGAAAAGCCCCCATGGGGACTGGTGATGGGGGCCAAGTTCCATTCGGCCCTCAGCCGGATGCCATTCCGGAGACCTACACGGCTCCGGAGTTCAGCGAACGGCCTTCCCCGAAAGGAGGAGGTGTGCCTGTTCTGCCGGTGACCTCTGTCCAACCAGAGGCACCGGATAATCTGCTGGAAGCGATGCGAGGCGCCTCCATTGCGGATGAACACCGTGCCCTTATGGGTACTTTACACCTTGGCTGCCAAGAGCGGACTGACCGAGGCCTGCGCTAGCGTTTTAACATGCTTTGAGGTAATAATCGTAGAAAGAATATCATAGTGTAGACAGTAGCCCCTGATGCTCTGTGCGGTGTTCGGAAATAAAAAGCCGAACAGAGGATCAAAACAATTTTTGCAGGAGTCTAACATAATTTGTCTATGTAAATAAGCAGGCGGCGCTGCTGGCTGCTGCCGCTCATACTGTGGAGGTCTCCGGCCTGAAGCAGAGCCTGGAGCGGGCTAATGAAGAGCTCGGCCTCGTAAAGAAGCAGCTTGAGGACAGCCAAGGTATGCAGTAACCTGCGCGTATATTTTAGGAAGAATGAATGTTTCGTGCGGACTAAAGCATCATGAACTTTGTTAGGGGCCACGACCGAGGTGGCGGCCCTCAAGAAGGCGTTTGCCGAGGCCAAGGACAAAGCGGCCAAGGAGCGGGCCGCACGCGAGAAGCATGAGGCCCGGGTCGGCGAGGTCCAGCAAGAGCTCCAGGACGTCGTCAAGAAGTACGAATAATTGGAGCATGATTCTAAGACGCAAGTGTCCGAACTTGCGAATGCCCGCCAGAGCGCACGAGATGACCGAGCCGAAGCCCCGAGCGCCCTCCAGGAAATCCAGGCAGCCAAGAAGATCGCGGCGTGTAAGGCTTTCATTATGTAAAGCAAGTCTGTGAAGGAAATGTTCCTTTTACTTACCCGAATTTGGAGCTCTCCATGGGCGTTTATGGATTTGCCGCGCAGCATATCGGATGCTGCCGAGTTCTATCGAGCCGAAGAAGGGAGTTCTTCGGAGAAACTATTCTCGTCTCAATACTTCAGACCAGAACATCCGGTGCGCTTCAGCGACCAGCTGAAACAGCTGGTCGAGCTGCACAAGGCGGCCGAGCTAGCCATGAAGGACCTCATAGTCCGGCTATGGCCTGCCCAGCCTATGCCCAGCAGCTACTTCGGACTTGTGAAGCGGCTTGTTAGTGCCTGCCCGCGGCTTGAATTCATAAAGCGGTCGGTCTGCATTGAAGGTGCACGGATGGCCTTCGCCCGCGTCAAGATGCACTGGGTGAAGATGGATGCCAAGAAGCTGATGACCGAAGGGCCGCCTGAGGGAAAGGAGCACCACCCGAGCTATATTTTGATGGTGTTCTGGAGGGATCCCTCCTTGTGGCGAAGCAATGTGCGAAGGATGTCATATTCATGTGAAAACATTCATGTTATCCTGTCTTGTAACATGAAACAAGTCGTTATCTAATATAATGCTTGTGGCTCTTAAAATTTGACCTCCTGTGCGGCTGTTTATGTAATCTGAGGGTTAACCAGTCGTCGGCCTCTGCCCCCACGTAGATACTATGGGGGTGTTCGGGATAAATCTAAACACTCTTTACTCCACATTCTGGTCTTTAAGGAGGTGTTTAGCGCAACGAACGAGGCAATCAGACTATACGGCTTTTATCGCTCTCACGTAGCCATAGGGGTTTGACAATAAGAATCTTGGAGAAGCCCCTGGTACTCGGAAGACCGAGCTAGGGGCGCTATACACACCTGGTCGGATAAAAACCGATTCCTCGCATAAAGCGGAAAAAATCTCTAAGGATTTCAAACCTCTCGAACAGCTGACCAGCTCTCGCTGCATCATGACAGCCAGTTTTCGGCTTTCTCTACTGAGGTGCTCGTCCGAAAGAACCGGGACACAATCGCAGTAGTTCTCCCTTTACTACCCTAGCCAATATAGCGGAACGTAAGGTAGTAAGCACAGGAGCCGGGCAACCCAACTATTGACCAAAGACATGATTCGGAGCCGATGCATATAATGCTATAAGTTTGGGGTGCCAAACTGCACTGAAAAGGGTGTTCGTATTTTATTGCCGTACTGCGGGATGCGAAAGCCCCTGGTGAAGTAAAATGTACCAGAGTGTACGGGTTCGATGAGTAATAAATACAAAGGCAAGGAGAAAATCAAGTAATAAGCCGATGCTACCATTTATTTACTATTGTAATGTAATTAATACGTTGAAGCATACTTGTACAAGAAATGCGATAAGCAAATAAGGCTATTTTAACATGCCGTGACCAAGAGCGAGCTGCGTGCGGGTATGTAAAACAGGTATAGCAATCGTTAGCAGAGACCACCTGGAGATTCCCTTGTACGCCAAAGCTCCTTGCCTCCTTGGTGTGTCCGACGAACGGGTCGTCAAAAGAAACCTCGAAAATAGAAAAACCCCGAAATGAAACGGAAAGGTGAAGGTGTGCAGATCCGAGGGTCGGTCGAGCCGTACTATGGATCGCGAGCTAGCCATGCCTCCGTCGATACCCATGGGATTTTGAGTGCGTAGTTATGTACACGCGGTACGAATGCCACTACCTGATCAGGGCTGGGACGGAGGCCAAAAATCTAGTCGAGCTCTTGATGAGCCGCTCTGTCCTGCTGCAGCGTAGTTCGGACCTTTACGATGTCCAGGGGCTCGGCAGCCGGGTTACGGTTCTGCTTGAGAAGGCCGCTCTGTACTTCTGCTGCTAGGGCGGCGGTGTACTCCTTTGTATGAAGGGAGCGTTCCGTGTTTCCGTTGACCGTTATGACGCCGCGTGGACCGGGCATCTTAAGCTTAAGATAAGCATAGTGCGGCACCGCGTTGAATCGAGCGAATGCCGTCCGTCCGAGCAGTGCGTGATAACCACTGCGGAATGGGACGATGTCAAAGATTAGCTCCTCGCTTCGGAAGTTGTCGGGGGATCCAAAGACAACCTCTAGTGTGATTGAGCCCGTACAGCGGGCCTCTACACCTGGTATGACTCCTTTGAAGGTAGTCTTTGTTGGCTTGATCCTTGATGGATTAATGCCCATTTTGCGCACTGTGTCTTGATAGAGCAGATTGAGGCTGCTACCACTGTCCATGAGGACTCTCGTTAGGTGGAATCCATCAATGATTGGGTCCAGGACTAGTCCGGCTGATCCGCCATGCTGGATACTGGTCGGATGATCCTGACGATCAAAAGTGATCGGGCATGATGACCATGGATTGAATTTGGGGGCGACTGGCTCTATCGCATAGACGTCCCTTAGTGCGTGTTTGCGCTCCCTTTTGGGGATGTGTGTGACGTATATCATGTTCACCGTTTTCACTTGAGGGGGAAACTTCTTCTGTCCCCCTGTGTTCGGTTGCCGGGGCTCCTCGTCATCGTCCTTGCTTTGTGATCCCTTTTCCCTGTTCTCGGCGTTTAATTTGCCGGCCTATTTAAAAACCCAGCAATCTCTATTGGTATGATTTGCTGGTTTGTGCGGGGTGCCATGAATTTGGCACGGACGGTCAAGTATGCGGTCCATGCTAGATGGTCCCTGATTGTTTCTTTGATACGGCTTTTTCCGCTGACCAGACTTGGAGCCGCTGAATCTGGCGTTTACAACAGTTTCATCGGTGCTATCGCCATTGCTTTGGCGTTTGTGCCTGCTGCGTCGGGGCTTGCTGTTGCTGTTTTTGGCCTCGGAGGGGCCTGCCTCGCTGGCTGTATTTTTGCTACGAGCCAGCCAGCTGTCCTCACCCGCACAAAAGCAGGTCATGAGGGCCATGAGGGCGGCCATAGATTTCGGCCTTTCTTGGCCGAGGTGGCAGGCGAGCCATTCGTCGTGGATGCTATGTTTAAAGGCCGCTAGGGCTTCTGCATCCGGACAATCGACGATTTGGTTCTTTTTAGTTAGGAACCTAGTCCAGAATTTCCTGGCTGACTCCCCGGGCTGTTGAACTATGTGACTTAAGTCATCGGTGTCTGGAGGCCGGACGTATGTACCTTGGAAGTTGTCAAGAAAGGCTTCTTCCAAGTCCTCCCAGCCGCCGATGGAATTTTCAGGCAGTCTGTTTAACCAGTGCCGAGCTGGCCCTTTGAGTTTTAGTGGGAGGTACTTGATAGCATGGAGGTCGTCTCCGTGGGCCATGTGAATGTGGAGAATAAAATCCTCGATCCATACCGCGGGATCGGTTGTTCCGTCGTATGATTCAATATTGACGGGTTTGAACCCTTTGGGGAATTCATGGTCCATTACTTCATCACTGAAGCAAAGAGGGGGTGCGGCGCCTCTATATCGGGCCGCGTCGTGACGTAGCTCCGATGGAGTCCGTCTATGGTTATCGGCTCGAGCATGACTAGGTTTCTCACGTCCAAATAGGTAGCCGTCGTCACGTGTCGAGGCACGTCCTCGCGATCCGTAGACCGATCTTGTATGTCCTGCTCTACTGCCCAGGGTTTGCCGGAGGTCGTATGTATGACCCTGAACTGTTTCGTCTCTATTTTTCCGTGGCGGCGGGGCGGGCTGTTCGGCTTGAATTGCCTCTCTATCCCGACCACGAGGTGGTCAATCCGCAGACCGCGTAGTGTTCGGTCGGCCGCGTTACGCGAGGGAGGTATGAGCTTCGGCGCCTCTTCATCGAACTGAGGTAGCAACCTTCGCTTTGGGTAACTCTTGGCTGGGTGTCTGAGGCTGTATTCTTCGGCTGCCAGGACATCAGTCCATCTATCGATGAGCAGATCTTGGTCAGCTTGAAGCTGCTGCTGTTTCTTTTTCAGGCTCCTTGCAGTGGCTATTAGCTGGCGCTTAAAGCACTCCTACTCCATAGGCTCCTCAGGCATGATGAAGTCGTCGTTACCGATGCTTGCCTCCTCCTCGGAGGGCGGATGGTAACTGCCATCCTCCAAGTCTTCTTCCGTTGCCTATTCGTCAGGGCTAACTTTCCCATCTTCCTGATGGTCTTGTTCGGCAGTTTGTTCATCGGGCTCTTCTCTGTCTTGGGCACCATCCGGAGTGTTATCATCTCATGTGTCGGTGTTGTTGTCCCGGCTGTGACGGGATTTAGAGCGGCGCCGCTGACGCCGGCGCTTTGGTTGTGTTTTAGGAGGGTCCTCCTTTGTAGGGTTTTCCTTCTCATCACCGCTATTATTCTCCGGCGTATCTACCATGTATACGTAATATGAGGAAGTGGCCGTCCATCATCCAGTGAACGGCGGGTTTTGGGCCTCCTCGTCTCCGGCATCGTCGTTCATACCGTCGATGTCTTCGGAGTCATAGTCAAGCGCGTCAGTTAAGTCTTCGACAGTGGCTATGAAGTGGGTGGTGGGTGGGAAGCGAAATTCTCCTTCATCATCAGCCTCCACTTCGAACCGGACATAATTCGGCTGTGAGTCCCCCGCCAAGGACAGATTTCTCAACGAATTTAGCACATCGCCCAAGGGCGAGTGTTGGAAGATGTCTGCGGTGCTGAATTCGAAGATCGATAAATGATCAAGTTCGGCGTCCGCAGGTTCACATGGTTCAGAACTTATAACCAGAGACGAGTCCGGAATTCCGGTGACACAGATATTGTGTGAGGTCAAGTCCATGTCCGGCTCCAACACTGGGGAGTCTGTGGCCTCCGTGGTGGGGTCGAGCCTCCAATCCTTGGATGCCATAGTGTGCTCTGGATCTAAAGCCAGAGGGGTTACAAAAGCTATTTCCTGGATGCGGTCTGACGACAGATTTAGGTCATGTCCGTCAAGGTGACCAGGAGCGGTCGCCGCGGTCTCGAATCCGGCGAAGATCAAATCTCCACGGATGTCCACAACGTAATTCAAGCTCCCAAATCTGACTTGATGGCCAGGGGCGTAGCTATCGATCTGCTCCAGGTGGCCAAACGAGTTGGCCCGCAGTGCGAAGCCGCCGAACACGAAGATCTGTCCAAGGAGGAAGGTTTCGCCTTGGACAGCTTCATTGTTAACGATTGAAGGGTCCATCAAACCTTTTGGGGACGGCACAGTGGAACTCTCAATGAAAGCACCAATGTCGGTGTCAAAACCGGCGGATCTCGGGTAGGGGGTCCCGAACTGTGCGTCTAAGGTCGATGGTAACAGGAGACAGGGGACACGATGTTTACCCATGTTCGGGCCCTCTCTATGGAGGTAATACCCTACTTCCTGCTTGTTTGATCTTGATGAATATGAGTGTTACAAGAGTGGATCTACCACGAGATCATAATAGCTAAACCCTAGAAGTCTAGCCTGTATGACTAGGGTAATGAGTATCTCCCCTTTCCGGACTAAGTCCTCCGATTTATATAGGCACCGGGAGGATCTAGAGTTACACAAGGTCGGTTACAAAGGAAAAGAATCTACATATTCGGTCGCCAAGCTTGCCTTCCACGCCAAGGAGAGTCCCATCCGGACACGGGTGCAGTCTTCGGCCTTCGTATCTTCACAGCCCATCAGTCCGGCCCATGGCTATCAGGCCGGATGCCCGAGGACCCCTTAGTCCAGGACTCCCTCACCCCCTACCCGAGATCGGCCGGTTTTGACACCGACAGCCCTCGAAAGAGCTCGTGATTTACGCACCCCCTTAAAGTCTGGGCCCCTCGGGGTATCGCGGCGCGGTGCGCTAAGCCACGGTCAGCCCATG
Source organism: Triticum aestivum (assembly GCF_018294505.1). Lineage (NCBI taxonomy): Eukaryota > Viridiplantae > Streptophyta > Magnoliopsida > Poales > Poaceae > Triticum > Triticum aestivum. The sequence continues at coordinate 464,407,124 of NC_057802.1, read as the reverse complement.
CCTAAGGGCTCGGGTAAGGAGGGGCAAGGCACCCGGCAAGTCTTCTAACAAATTTTGCAGCTTTATGATGCCTCCTGAGGCTAGCGGCTCCTGAATAGGCATCAAGGAGCCCTCACCAGATGCTAAAGGGCGCGCCCTCGCGAGGTGGGAAACTACCGTGAGTGTATCAAGGTAAGTTATCCTACCACACCTGCTCGGAGCATGAACAACATAGCATAACACAAGAACAATAAACATAGCATAGTGGCGTAAGTACGATGGTTCATTACACACCCCAGCAGGGCCCTCTACTTTTTTCAAAATGCAGGAGGAAGGAAAGGTTAAACAAAAGTGGCCCGCACGACCGCAGCAGCTCCCGAGGCCTAGCTCCGGAGGCCCTTCGGGCTCAACCTGAGCCCTCCTCCCGCTTCACCGAGGCGTCGCGACGAGAAGATCCGCCACCTCTCTCGAAGCGAGCCCAGCAACGTGGCGGCTGGTCATAGCCGCCGCGGCTTGTGCAATCGCTGGAGGAGGAGCTGCCGCAGCTGAACGAGCCGCGGCAGTCGCCAAGGGCAAGCTCACCGTCAGCATCGTCACGGCTGCCGCCAGGGCCAAGCTCATCGTCGCCGCTGTCGTCTTCGGGGCAGCACCCTGCGCGACGACCGTCTTCCCCAAACACCCTCACGTAGAGGGGCGCGACGCTGTCGTACTTGAAGTGGATGGTGCACCTCCCGCTCAAGCCGCACGCGCGGGCAAACGCCTTCCAGCCTTGGGTCAAGGACACGTTCCCGACGGCGGAAACTTTGACCCCGACCCATGAAGCCTTGCTGCAGCAGCCGTTAGCCTGCAGCCAGAGGCCGTCAAGGCTAGCGATGGCAGCTCGCCCACGAAGAAGTGGTGGAGCGAGAGCCAGGTGCTGGTCGGCCTCTCCGACCACACAACAAACTCCGGAAGCACCTCCGCCGAATGGAAGCGCGGCCGAGGAGGCCGGACGACCATGGCGCGCCTCCCTCCATCACAGGGGCTGCCTCGCCCATGGCGGGTCCTGCCACGAGAAGAAGCGCCGCCGTGGCCACTTGAGGCGCGCCCGCACCCCCGAGGAGCCACCGCAGGAGTCGCGGCATGCTTGCGGGGATGACCTCGCCCTCTCTTGGGTGGCAGCGAGCCGGGCCCTTCCTTGGGGGCCTTCCCCTTCTCGGCAGCGGAGAACTTCCTCGTCGGTGCCATGGGTGCTACGACAAGTTAGCAAGGCAAGAAGGAGGAAGAAGGAGCGGGTGGCGAGAAGATGGAGATGGGCAAGGGGGCTTTGCCCCTCCCATCATTTATAGCCGGAGGGAGGCCAACCGCCGGCCTCCACAACCCCGCGCAATGATGGTTTTTCTCTGCATGCAGCAGAGTCTCGTCAAGTCGAACGGTTACCAAGGCAGCATTGGGAAGCGGAGATGCCCACGTCCCATCAATCACCACGTGTCGACCGAGGCCGCAGGCGGTTAGGGCCTACGGCGCTCCGCACTTGGCCTTTGGCTTCGCCTTGAAGCCAAGTTCGAGCGCGCCTTGGGCCTGGGGGCTACTGTCGGCGTCCTGGGACCGGGGGTGCCCAGACTTGCCTGCCTGCGGCCCACGACGTGGCTCTATCGATGGCCCGGTACGGCCCAGCTTCAACAACAACAAACTCAAAACCCTCGCGAGGCGGACGACACCAAGACCTCCCTGGGGGCGGCCTCCCCAGGCTGGCTCCCGAGGAGCGGAGATATCAATGCAAACTGCACCTCGCGAGGTTCACATGACGTGAGCCGTGACAACCAAGGCCAGGCGGGTGAGGGAGTCCTGGATTAAGGGGTCCTCGGGCATCCGGCCTATATTACATGGGCTGGACTGATGGGCTATGAATATACAAGACTGAAGACTTCTTCCCGTGTCCGGATGGGACTCTCCTTTGCGTGGATGGCAAGCTTGGCGTTCGGATATGTAGATTCCTTCCTCTGTGAACCGACTATGTGCAACCCTAGTCCCATCCGGTGTCTATATAAACCGGAGGGCTTATTCCATAGAGGCAATCATAATCATACAGGCTAGACATCTAGGGTTTAGCCATTACGATCTCGTGGTAGATCAACTCTTGTAATCCTCATATTCATCAAGATCAATCAAGCAGGAAGTAGGGTATTACCTCCATCAAGAGGGCCCAAACCTGGGTAAACATCGTGTCCCCTCTCTCCTATTACCATCGACCTTAGACGCACAGTTCGGGACCCCCTACCCGAGATCCACCGGTTTTGACACCGACATTGGTGCTTTCATTGAGAGCTCCACTGTGACGTCGAAGATAGGGTTGATGGCTCGCCTTGTCTGTTGGGGAACGTAGCAGAAATTCAAAATTTTCTACGCATCACCAAAATCAATCTATGGAGTAATCTAGCAACGAGGGGAAGGGGAGTGCATCTACATACCCTTGTAGATCGTGATGCGGAAGCGTTGCAAGAACGCGGATGAAGGAGTCATACTCGTAGCGATTCAGATCGCGGTTGATTCCGATCTAAGCGCCGAACCACGGCGCCTCCGCATTCAACACACGTGCAGCCCGGTGATGTCTCCCATGCCTTGATCCAGCAAGGAGAGAGGGAGAGGTTGGGGAAGACTCCGTCCAGCAGTAGCACGACGGCGTGGTGGTGATGGAGGAGCGTGGCAATTCTGCAGGGCTTCGCCAAGCACCGCGGGAGAGGAGGAGGACATGGAAGAGGGGGAGGGCTGCGCTAGAACTTGGGTACGGCTGCCCTCCCACCCCCCTCATATATATAGGGGCAAGGGAGAGGGGGGCCGGCCCCCTCAGATCCAATCTGAGGAGGGGGCGGCGGCCAGGGGGTTTGCCTTGCCCCCAAAGGCAAGGGGGGCGCCTCCCCTTAGGGTTCCCCCAAACCCCCAGGCGCATGGGCCCTGGGAGGGAAGGCGCCCAGCCGACTAAGTGGCTGGTCGCTCTCCACATAGAGCCCATAGGGCCCTCCGGGGCTGGTGGCCCCTCCCGGTGGACCCCCGGAACCCTCCGGTGGTCCCGGTAAATTACCGGTGACGCCCGAAACTCTTCCGGTGGCCAAAACGAGACTTCCCATATATAAATCTTTACCTCCGGACCATTCCGGAACTCCTCGTGACGTCCGGGATCTCATCCGGGACTCCGAACAACATTCGGTAACCACATATATCTATTCCCTATAACCCTAGCGTCATCGAACCTTAAGTGTGTAGACCCTACGGGTTCGGGAACCATGCAGACATGACCGAGACGTTCTCCGGCCAATAACCAACAGCGGGATCTGGATACCCATGTTGGCTCCCACATGTTCCACGATGATCTCATCGGATGAACCACGATGTCGGGGATTCAATCAATCCCGTATACAATTCCCTTTGTCTACCGGTATAGTACTTGCCCGAGATTCGATCGTCGGTATCCCGATACCTTGTTCAATCTCGTTACCGGCAAGTCTCTTTACTCGTTCCGTAACACATCATCCCGTGATCAACTCCTTGGTCACATTGTGCACATTATGATGATGTCCTACCGAGAGGGCCCAGAGATACCTCTCCGTTTACACGGAGTGACAAATCCCAGTCTCAATTCGTGCCAACCCAACAGACACTTTCGGAGATACCTGTAGTGCACCTTTATAGCCACCCAGTTACGTTGTGATGTTTGGTACACCCAAAGCATTCCTACGGTATCTGGGAGTTGCACAATCTCATGGTCTAAGGAAATGATACTTGACATTAGAAAAGCTCATAGCAAACGAACTGCACGATCTTGTGCTAGGCTTAGGATTGGGTCTTGTCCATCACATCATTCTCCTAATGATGTGATCCCGTTATCAACGACATCCAATGTCCATGGTCAGGAAACCGTAACCATCTATTGATCAACGAGCTAGTCAACTAGAGGCTTACTAGGGACATGGTGTTGTCTATGTATCCACACATGTATCTCAGTTTCCTATCAATACAATTTTAGCATGGATAATAAAGGATTATCATGAACAAGGAAATATAATAACAACCAATTTATTATTGCCTCTAGGGCATATTTCCAACATTGTCATCAAGGACAATATCACCACCGGAGAAGCCCTGGCCTCAGGCCAAACCCTTCGGCTGGGCGGCTTTACCATGACCGCCCGTTCGGCCGTCAAGCCGACGATGACTTCTCAGGTCATCAAAAATCGTCTCCGTATTGACTCCGAATACTCCAAACGGATGGATCCGGCGGAGTTGTCGTCTTTAAACGACCTCCTGGATCGCATCGCCACCTTGGGGGTCGCTATAGACTATGATCAGGTTGGGCTTAAACCCGATCAGAGAGAAATCAAATCTCCGCTGATCACCCATCAGATAGCGGTCGTAGAGGAGCAAAACAACAACTTTTCCCCGGTATTGAGAACGAGCTATGTTCAGATTTCCGAACTCGAAGAGCCCGATACCTGTCTACGGAACGACACGTCTCGTCCTCCGAACCTAGAATCGGACGATGGGCCTGAAAAATCAGTTGGCATCCCGGAGCCCGAACTATTAAGCTCGGAAGTTTTTCAAACTCCGGATACCAAATTGGGCCAGGGTTCGGATTTAAAGCCACCCACCCACCACAAGCAATATTCGCCAAACAATTCCGTACCTCCGGATATATGCGACCTCATGCACGTACGACAGCAGTCTCAGGAAACAGTCCATCACTTTTGGGCCAGATTCCTCCTTGTCAAAGACAAGATTAAAGATTATCGTGACGAGGACGTGATTTCAATATTCTGCAATAATTGCACGGATGAACGAATCCTCAACGCCATCAACCGTCGTCGCTTATTACACTTCGCTGACTTGGCAGCCATAGTACAGAAGTACTGCGCAATGGAGAGCGCCTGGAAAACTCAGACAGCTTGCCAGGAACTACCAGCCTTCACTCAACCCCTCGAGCGGGCGAAAAGGGTGCACCCTCGCGCGGCACCCGGCCCCATATTGAAGAAAACTAAGCCCACTACAGGACGCGGAACCGTTCTGGAGGGATGGCTCGATAAGCCATGCAAAATACACACGACACCGGACATCGAACCAACCCACAGCCTTAGAGCATGTTGGATACTCCGGCAAGTGGCCAAAAGAGGCGAGGATATCCTCACCAAAAACACCTCAGAACAACGTCCCCCGGACGATGACGACCTCAGAGTATTGACGGTCTTCGAGACTTTTGCTTCAAACAATCGGCGCAAGAGGGCACTCCGCGACCTCGCCGAAGTCTGCCAAGTCGCAGCAATAAACCCCTGGAATGACACGGCCATAACTTTCAATGCCAGTGATGAACCAAATTCCGGTCAGTCTGGGCACCAGCCGCCCTAGTCCTCAATCCAATTGTGGACGGCTTTCGGCTCACTAAAGTGCTCATGGACGGCGACAGCGGACTAAACCTCATCTACGAGGATACACTCAACAAAATGAAAATAGACAGGAACCGCATCGAGCAAAGTAACATGACCTTCCGGGGGATTATTCCCAGCCGGGAAGCACGATGCGCGGGGAAAATCACACTCGATGTGGTATTCGGCACGCCGAAGAATTATCGGTCCAAAGAGATAACCTTCCAAGTGGCCCCTTTCAACAGTGGATATCACGCCCTGTTTGGGGCGAGATGCATTCACACGCTTCCAAGCTATACCTCATTACGGGTACATGAAGCTTAAGATGCCCTGGCCCAACGGTATTATCACTCCCGTCAGCGATCCGGACATAGCCCCCCGCGCCAAAAACAAAACGGCATCCCTGGCCCTCGAGGAACTGTCCGAGGCCCTCGCGGCCGAAGAGTTAACTGCATTACACTCCACGGTGGATAGGGACGACGTAATTCTTGATAAGTGGCCCAAATCCACCTCCTTCAAACCAGCAGATGAAATAGTCAAATTTCAAGTCCACACGATGGACCCCAAGAAGACAGCTTCCATCGGGGCGCAGCTGGACCCAACGGTTAACGCCTCACTACGAGCGTTCCTACGCGAAAACTGGGACATATTCGCCTGGCACCCTTCTGATATCCCAGGGATCCCACGCAGGCTGGCCAAACACAGCCTCAATATATTGAAGGGATATTAGCCGGTCAAGCAAACACTGCGGCGCTTTTCCGAACCCAAACGACAAGCTATGGGGGAGGAGCTAGCCAAGTTAATTGAGGCCGGATTCATCAGAGAAATAAAACACCCGGACTGGCTAGAAAACCTGGTGATGGTATCAAAGAAGGATAAATCCTGGTGCCTGTGCGTCGATTTCAAAGACCTCAACAAGGCCTACCCTAAGGACCCCTTCCCACTCCCCCTGTCGGGTGGTAGGTGCGACATATGCCAACAGGTGGCTTATCATTGTGGGAGCCAGTAAAACATCGCCGGTGCCTGGAAACGGGATGAGGCGAAGACATGCACGCCGGTGGATCTTACCCAGGTTCGGGGCTCTCCGTGGAGATAACACCCCTAGTCCTGCTCTGCAGGGTCTCTGTATGATCACTAGATCAATACAAGTAGCTACAAGCGCTCCTTGAGCTGTTTGGCTAGAGGAAGAAGAAGGGCAAGGCTAGCTCTCCTTTTCTCTCTATGTGGTGTGTGGAATTCTATGAGATCAACCCTTTGCATGGGTGTCCTGGGCGGGTTTATATAGGCCTACCCCCTAGGGGTACAATGGTAATCCGGCTGGGCGCGGGTCCCAGCCGTCAGCGTCTATGCTCACCGGCTTCTCCGCCGGTCATTGGGGCCCGCCGACTTGTGGGTCCCGCCGGCTGCCGGCCTCTTGGCCGACAGGCCGGCCCCACCGCTTGGGGGCTTTGTCGGCGACTGCTTACTGTCGCCTCGCCTCTAATGACGAGAGCTTTGTTGAGGTAAGCGTGGCTACAGTGTCGCCGCCTAGCGGGCTCCCACTGTAGCCTTACCTCGTCTTGTCTCCTTAATGAGGCACATGTTTCGAGGGAGGGAGGTAGCCGGCTATTGGGAGCCGGCCATACCCCTGGCCGACTAGAGGAGGCCAGGCCGCCTTCGGGTGTCTCTCTGGCAAAAGGGGCCCGCCGCCTACAGGCCGTACTGGCGGCTGTCGTGGGTGACATCAAGGCCAACACGGCTACAGTGCCGCGCCGGACGGGGGATGGCTGGCCCGTACGGCACCCTGTGGCCATGCCTGTTCCGGGATTCGGGGGTAGTGGGCTGTACTGCAGCCATGCCCCATCCTATCGCCGTTATGTGGGTACAGTCTTAGTGGGTGCAGTCTTGGCCGGCTTCTGGGAGCCGGCTTTCTTCATGGCCGGCTTCTGGGAGTCGGCTTTCTTCATGGCCGGCGTCTGGGAGTCGGTCCTCTTGGGGCCGGCTCCCTGGAGTCGGCTATCTCGTATCTTTCTTGGGGGAGGTTTCTAAGGCTGGATCGCCTTCTGGGAGTCGGCCCTGGGGATAGCCGGCCGGGGGAAGGCGGCCCTATGCTTTGTATGCTTGAAGGCTTGAATGGCCTGATAATTTTTTGAAGAGCCAGGGGGAGTCGGTTAGGCTACCCGTGGCCATTTACTCCGACAGTAGTCCCTGAAGCTGGTTGGGCTTCGAGGCTGAGAGGAGGTCGAGAAGCTCGGTCAGCTTCTTATCTTGACGAGCCAGTAGCTGGGAGCCGGCTTCGGTTGGGCGCGCCGTCTTGGCGAAATTTTTAAAGTCGGAAGGCGGGAGTCTGTTGGCGCGTGCGCCGGGCTGCGGGCCGGCCGCTCGCCGCCTGCGAACCACGTGGCGTCCCTTGGCTGAAAAGAGCCTGCCAACCCACGCGCGCGACAAGACGTCGCCGCAGGCCGAGGGCCCACCACTCCTATGCCTAGGCCCAGGCGCGGATTCTTTGTGGCCCAAAGCTGTCCGCACGTCTTCCGGCGGCGGTTTCTGCACGCCGTTAGGGCGCAATAATCGCGGGACGTGGGGGAGTGGGCGTAGTTAATCCCACGTTCCTCCCCACGCCTCACCTCCTCGGCTTCGCCGCACGAGGCTATAAGTAGGGGGAGGAGGGGAAGTGGCAGACGCTCGCACGCTCCTCTCCTCTCCGCCATCTTCTTCCTCCTGCTTTCCCTCGCAGCAGCGCCTCGCCGCCGCGCCGTCCCACCAATCTTCACTCCGCCTCGCAGCTCTGCCGCCGCAGGGCCGTGCTTTCTCCGCCGCCGTACTCTTCCTTGTTAGCTTCTCGCCACCATGCAGTACGGCGGGGACTGGGACGGCTCCAACGTCCATATGGACCACATCGAGTTCCTCCACAAGAAGCGGCGGTTGCCCGGCGCGGACCAGTGCGGGTCCGTCTCGCGCCTACGAAGGAGATCACGCCGGCGCCGGAGGAAGGCGAGCGGGCAGTCTTTTGCTCGCACTGCCTGTGCGGCATCGGCTTGCCGGCGAGCGCTTTCTTCTGCTCCTTCCTCGACTTCTATCAACTCCAGCCGCACCACCTCACTACGAACACGGTGGTGCTGCTGTCCGCCTTCGTCACCTTGTGCGAAGGCTTCCTTGGCGTTCTCCCCACCCTCAACCTCTGGGGGGAGTTCTTCCAATCTAAGCTGGGCACCCGCATGCAGGGCGTGCCGGCCCAGAGCGGCGCCTTCATCGCGATGCGGAGGCCGGCGGCCGACAACCCCTTCCCCGTCATCATGCTAATCCAGTCGGTGAAGCTCTGGCAGAAGTCATATTTCTACGTGAAGAACGTCGCCCCACAAGGCGACGACGTCAACTTGCCGGCTTACGTAGCCGGCCCGCCGGCTGGGAGGCGGCCCCAGTGGTCCTATCGGGCCGTGACGCTGTCGCAGGCTGGAGCCGCGGCCGTTGCCCGACTGCGGGTGATGATCCAGTCGGAGGGCCTGACTGGGTCCGACTTGCTGGCCGCCTTCGTCGCGCGCCGGGTGCTTCCGCTTCAGAGCCGCCCTCACCTGATCTGTCAGATGAGCGGCCAACTCGATCCGAGTCGGATGTGCACCAAGGACATGCCGCACAACGAGGTGGCCCATATGGTGAATTATCTTGCGAACTGCATGCTCTCCGCAGAGTGGCGGTTTGGCAAGGAGCCATATTCCCGTGCACATCCGCCGCCCACGGTATGTTCTCTTTTTCCCTTTCTTCTCTTAGTTTTGTCGCCGAGTTCCTCTTGGCCGACTCTGACCAGTCGGCACGTCTTCGCAGAGCCCTCTCCTTCGACCTGCAGCCGGGTCGGAGGCGGAGCGCCGATTCCTCCCCGACCGGGCGGAGCATGACCTGGAGGACCACGACTTGGGGGCGGCCGCCATGGATGAAAACACCGAGGCGGGTGGCGGCGAACCAAGCGGCTCCGGGCTCGGAGCCAGCTTCGACGACTGGCCGATGACGACGAGGCGGAAATCGTCCCACGCCGCCAGCCGGCGTCCAGCCACGGCGCGGGTTCCTCCGCCGCGCCGCCTGCTTGGGGCGGCGGGCAGAAGCGCCGTGCCGCGTCGGGCTTGTTCGGCAGCCGGCCGAAGAAGCCCAAGGGCGGGGCGGCGGTGACCCGGCGGGATGAGGCGGCCGCGAAGGCGGCCCGCTTCCGCAAGGTGGTGAAGCAGCCGCAGATGGTGTAGGCGTAAGTGTATATTCCTTTGTACATTCTTTCTTCTTTTCTTGGTGATTTCTGAATCCTTGCCCTTTCTCAAAAATCAGGGCTCCGCTTTCGCTTGAGCGGGTTGCTGCCGCCTCCGTCGTTGGATCGCCGGGAGGATCCGGGAGCACCCGCCGCATGGACCCCCGCGCCGAGCTTCAGGCGGCGACGGAGCGAAACGCGCGGGAGGCGGAGGAGTTGAGGGCGGCTGCCGCCAAGGCGGCACAGGAGGAGGAGGAGGCGGCGAAGGCGCGCGCCGACGCAGCGGCCAAGGCCCAAGCGGGGCTGTGGCCGCGGCAACAGCGGAGGGGGCCTTGCTCGTCACCCCTCTGCGTGTCGTGGCGCTCGAGGTCCCGGAGCCCCCGCCGGAGGAAGCCGGCGGCGACCAGCCGGGGTTGGAGAGGGAGGACGACGTCGTCGTCCCGGAGAGGGAGGTGGCACCGGCCCCGCCGACCGGGGCGGCTCAAGGCAGTCGGCCTAACGTGCCGCCTACGCAATCGGCCGGGGGCGAGCCGGCCGCGAGGATGGACCTGGTGGTCCAGTCGCCATCGCGCCAGCGCGCGGGGAAGGCCGCGAGCTCCGGCTCGTCGGCCCGGGACGTGGAGGCGGCCAGCTCCAGCTCGAGGTGGACGCCGGGTGGAGGGACGGCCGTGGTGAACGTGGCGGCGCAGGAAGTCCGAAACCAGCTTCAGTCCCAGGCTGCGGTGCTGAGGAAATACAATGACGAGTTCCTTGCGACGCGAGCGGCCATTCGGGTTAGTCTTCCTATTTTTGCTTTTTTGATCTTGGTTTCTTCCGTGGGGGCGCGTCAGCGAACCCACTGGGTGTAGTCCCCGAGTTCCGAGTCGGCTGCTGAGCAAGCGGCTTGGAACTTCTTAGCGGGCTTTGTTTTGCTATCTTGTTCTCATTCGCTTCTCTGCCTGTCTTGCAGGACTACCACAACCTCCGTGCGGCTGCCTTCAACTCCCAGGCTCGGGAGCTGACCCAGAAGAATGCTGATCTATCTGAGAGCCGGGGTAGGTGCTTCGTCCTTTATCTCACATGGGGGCGCGTCAGCGCACCCACTGGGTGTAGTCCCCGAGATTCGGGCCGACTACTGAGCAGTCGGGTCGGATCTTCCTTGACGACTTCTTCCTTATTGCTTCTTTCTTTTCTGCCATGCCTGCATCGGCCAACGCCAGACTGAGGGAGCAGCTGGGTGGGACTCAGGCCGCCCTCCGCACTAAGGAGGCCGAGTTTGACACCTTGGCCCAGGAGCGCGACCGCCTGGCCAAGAGGCTGGCCGACCAGGAGAAGAGCCACAAGGCGGCCCTGAAGGCGGTGCAGGACATCGAGGCTGCCCTCCAAGCCGAATATGAGACAGAGGCGGCAAGTTGGGCCGAAGCGAGGCAGTCGCTGATCAACGGCTATGGCCAGATCGAAGATTTGGTTGACGGTAGGCCATCCTCTTCTTCGTCCTTGCTTGCCGCTTGCCGTTTGGCTCATTTTCTGACTTGGTGTTTTTCTCTTCTTTCTCTTTCTTTCTTGCGCAGAGTACTTCCCTGGCTACTCTACTGCTGCCAACCAAGTCGTCGAGGCCCACCACGAGGCACAAAGGCAGGCTGGCACCGAGATCGCGCCGAACGCTCGCCGGTCGCTGGAGGAGCAGCTCTTGGCGATTCAAGCCCGCCTCCAGCCGGCTCACCGCATGCTCCGCCGGCTTCAGCGTGTTGGGGCGCAGGTGTTGGCCGCTCTCTGGCCTGGTGAGGTGATTCCCCGCACCCCAGTCGGACTGCCGACTGGCTGGAGGTGGCGGTCGGCCGCTTCGAGGCCTGGAAGGCTTCTGCGGCTTGGTCCGGCGCCAGGCGGGCGCTGGAGTTCGTCAAGGCCTGGTATCCCGAGCTGAGTCTGGACCAGCTGGCCACCTGGCGGTAGGAGGCCGACACGGAGCTGGAGCCGGCGCGGCCGGCTATCATCCAGCGGGCTTCGGCGATTGCCGACTACACCGACACCAGCGCCTTCGCTCCTGAGGTGGACGACAACGGCGTTGCCCAGCCGGAGGAGTGGTTCAGGCTGAACCCGGCAGATGGCGAGGACTCGACGGAGGAGATCGACTCCAGTGACGAGGAGGAGGAGGGTGAAGACGCCACGCCAGATGGTGGAGCGGCCGGTCAGCCTCAGCTTGACCGTTCCTCCAGCAACAAGGCACGCGCGGGTGCACCGCCTGCAGCCGCTGATGATCAAGCCGAAACCCGCCTGCTGGCCACTCCTCTAGCTAGCGGCGCCATCTCCACCGACCAGCCCGGCTCCCCTGCTGTGCCCTTAGTCTAGTCTGCTGCCTCTACTTTCTTGTTTTACCACTCTTGGAACAGTATTTTGTTAAGTTTGCACAATTCCACCCACTGGGGGTGTATTCGAACTATATTGACTGCCGGCCTATTGGGGGCCTTATGTGTAAATATAATTATGCATGCATTTGGCTTTCCCTTGTTCTTTGCTTTTCATCCTTCGGCTGTTTCCTTTGCCGCCCTCCCTTGGTTGCCGCCTTCCCAGCCAGACAGCTGCTCTGCAATCTGTGGCTGGAGAAGTGCTTGGCCAGTTGGGAGGGCAAGTACTCTAGCTTTGTTGGATTATAGCAAAGTGACTGGGAGGCCGGCTAGCCGGCTGTTTTGACAGCCGGTAGGCGTGGTTGGAGGCCATCTTCGCATTATATAAGTTTGTTAGTCCTTAGCCGTTTTTCGTGTGGGCATCCTTTCTGCCTTTGGCTCTTGCCAGTCGGACAGTCGGTTCTTTGAGCTACGACTTTCAACAAGAGAGGGCTCGGGTGCCGGCGCACTACTTGTCTGACTTCAGGTAGAACTTTTAATATAACTTAAGGCGGCCAGTCCCCGGGCTGACTAGTCGAACCCGGTGCCAGATAGAAAATCAAATGTAATAATACATTCATGAGTATGACACTCGTCGTTCATAGATAAAGGAGGGCAGTCCCCGAGTGCGCCTCGGGGGGGCCCGTTTGTCTCATATTTAATACAAAAACGGTAGCATGATACATACTGCTTTCAACTGTAAAATCTTCTCAGGAGGTTTGCGTTCCATGGTCGTTCCGGCTCCTTGCCAGAATCATCCCTCTTGCGTGCTCTTGGTATTTGTGCGTCAATCAGGTAGTAGGAGTCGTTGCCTAGTGCCTTGCTGACAACGAAAGGGCCTTCCCAAAGGGCCGAGAGCTTGTGCTGGCCGGCTGTTCGCTGGATCAGCCGAAGCACAAGGTCGCCCTCTTGGAAGGATCTTGGCCTGACCTTCCGGTTGTGGTAACAGCGCAAACCCTGCTGGTAGATGGCGGACCGGCTGAGTGCTAACAGCCGGCCTTCTTCCAGCAGGTCAACGCCGTCTACTCGCGCTTCCTTGGCCTCCGCCTCCGTGTACATGGTGACCCGAGGCGAGTCGAACTCGATGTCAGTTGGAATGACAGCCTCGGCACCATATACAAGGAAGAACGAAGTGAAGCCGGTTGACTTGTTTGGGGTAGTACGCAGACTCCAGAGGACAGCCGGCAGCTCATCGAGCCAGCAGCCGGCCGATCGCTCCAGTGGTACGACCAGTGATGCCGGAGAGGATGAGGCCGTTTGCTCGCTCGACTTGGCCATTTGACTGCGGGTGGGCAACGGACGCTAACTCCAGTCGGATGCCATGTGTCGCACAAAAACGTGCCAGTGCTCCCTTGGCAAAGTTTGTGCCGTTGTCGGTGATGATGTTGTGTGGCATGCCATACCGAGTAGTGATGTCGGCAATGAATGTCACGGCAGTCGGCCCGTTCAGCTTCTTGATCGGCTTCGCTTCGATCCACTTGGTAAATTTGTCCACGACAACAAGCAGATGTGTCAAGCCGCCGCGGGCTGTCTTGAATGGGCCCACCATGTCCAGCCCCCAGACGGCAAAGGGCCAGGTGAGGGGGATGGTCTTGAGTGCAGAAGACGGCAGGTGTTGCTTGGAACTGAAGACTTGGCATCCTTTGGAGCATTTGACTATCTCTTTGGCATCTTCCAAAGCGGTCGGCCAGAAGAAACCATGGCGGAAAGCTTTGGCCACAAGTGATCTTGAGGCAGCGTGGTGGCCGCATTCGCCTTGGTGGATATCCTTGAGGATTGCTACACCCTTCTCTGGCTCGACACAGCGCTGGAAGACTCCAGTGACGCTGCGCTTGACAAGTTCTCTGTTTATTATTGCATATGCTCCGGCTCGGCTTTGCACTAGTCTTGCCAAGATCTCATCAATCGGCAGCTCTCTGTTGACTAGGAAGTTGAGGATGGGCTGGGCCCATGATGGAGCTGTGACTTCTTCTACTGTTAGTACGGCCACTGTGACTCGGGTGGGTGGGTTGGGTGGTGGAGAGTTGGAGTCGGCCACCGCTTCTTGTGTCGCTGCAGTCCTCGGGCCTACTGCTGCAGTCCCGGGCCGGGTTCTGAAGTCCCCGAGCTGGGTGCGACTACGGCAGTCCCCGGGCCGCTTGTCGAAGTCCCCGAGCCGCCTGCTGGGTTCCTCCAGTCGGATCTGGCTGTATCGGGGGCGGGCGGTACGAAGATAGAGTCCGACTCTGGAGACGGCTTGATAGACGGTTTGAGGAGGCACTGGAGAGAGACACCGGTTGGTATAGCCTGTCGGGTGGAGCCGATCCGTGCCAGGGCATCTGCTTGGTCATTGTCGGCCCGTGGTACGTGAAGGAACTTGCACCCTTCGAAGTACCCACTGATCTGCTGGACGAGGAATCGATAGCTCGCCATGTTTGCATCCTTGGCGTCCCAGTCGCCAGATGACTACTGAACCACCAAGTCTGAGTCGCCATAACACAGGATCCGGCGTATGCCGAGCTCTTTGGCTAGCCGGAGCCCGTGTATGAGCACCTCGTATTCAGCCACGTTGTTGGAGGCGGCAAAGTGGATTTGCAGCGTGTATCTGAGCTTGTCGCCTTTGGGAGAGGTGAGGACGATGCCGGCTCCCAAGCCGGTGCGCATCTTGGACCCGTCGAAGTGCATCCGCCAATGAGTAGAGTCGGGAGCCGGCAGTAGGTAGTGGGTCTCGGCCCAGTCGACGAGGAAGTCGGCCAATGCTTGGGACTTGATGACGGTGCGGGGCTGGTAGAAGATCGTGTAAGGCGCCAGCGCAATGGCCCATTTAGCCACCCGTCCGGATGCATCCCGGCTGCCTATGATCTCGGCAAGCGGGGCAGTGCATACGACCGTGATGGGATGCTCTTGAAAGTAGGGCTTCAGCTTCTTGGCGGCGAAGTACACTCCATAGCACATCTTCTCGTAGTGTGGGTAGTTTTGCTTTGAGCTAGACAATACTTCGCTTAGATAATATACCGGCCTCTGGACTAGCTGGGCTCAGCCTTCTTCTGGGCGCTGGACCACGATGACTGTACTGACCACTCGGCTAGTTGCGGCAATGTAGAGGAGCATGGGCTCCTTCTCAGTCGGCGCCGCCAGGACAGGTGGAG
The DNA here is from genome assembly GCF_018294505.1 of Triticum aestivum. Classification (NCBI taxonomy): domain Eukaryota; kingdom Viridiplantae; phylum Streptophyta; class Magnoliopsida; order Poales; family Poaceae; genus Triticum; species Triticum aestivum. The sequence goes on along the minus strand of NC_057802.1, from coordinate 464,392,051 downwards.
TGGTCAGCATCTTCTTCAACTCATGGAAGGCTTGGTCTGCTTGGTCATTCCACTTGAAATGAGTGGATTTCTTCATGAGTCGATACAGGGGGAGAGCCTTCTCTCCTAGCCGGCTGATAAAGCGGTTTAGGGAGGCCAGGCACCCAGTGAACTTCTGCACGTCTCGCAACTTGGTGGGAATCTCCATTCTCTCAATGGCCTTGATCTTCATAGGGTTGCACTCAATGCCGCGTTCGGACACCAGAAAGCCTAGAAGCTGGCCGGCTGGTACTCCGAACACGCATTTCTCGGGGTTGAGCTTGATCTGGAATTGGTGCAAGTTGGCAAATGTTTCTTTGAGGTCTTCCAGCAGGGTGCCGCACTTCTCTGTCTTCACCACAATATCGTCTACGTAGACGTGGGCATTTCTGCCGAGTTGCTTGAGGAGGCATTTCTGCATGCAACACTGAAAAGTGGCACTGGCATTCCTCAAGACGAATGTCATAGTCAGGTAACAGAAAGCTCCAAATGGTGTGATGAAGGCGGTCTTCAGGCAGTCTGCTGGGTCCAACTTAATTTGGTGGTATCCTGAGTAGGCATCCAAGAAACTCAATAGCTCGCATCCGGCTGTGGAGTCTATCACTTGATCAATCCGTGGTAGAGCAAATGGATCTTTGGGGCAGGCCTTGTTGAGGCTAGTGTAGTCTATACACATACGCCATTCGTTGTTTTTCTTCAACACCAAGACTGGGTTGGCAAGCCACTCTGGAAAAAACACTTCCATAATAAAGCCGGCGGCGAGGAGCCGGGCTATCTCTTCTCCTACGATTCTTCTCTTCTTTTCTGACAGTCGGCGGAGAGGCTGCTTGACCGGCTTCGCGTCGGCTCGGACGTGTAACTTGTGCTCGGCGAAATCCTTCGGAAGACCCGGCATGTCCTTTGGGGACCATGCAAAGATGTCTCGATTCTCACGGAGGAAGTCGACGAGCTCGCCTTCCTATTTACTGTCCAGGTTGGCACCAATGACTGCAAACCTCTCCGGGTTCTCCAGGTCCAGAGGTATCTTCTTCGTCTCCTTGGCGGCTGGAAGGAGCCCTGCGCATCATATTCCTTGGGGTTGGGGGACAAGGCCGGCTGCTTGCCGGCCATGGCCACAACTCGCTCCAGCATCTTCTTCTCTTCTGCCACTACGAGGGACTCGGCCAGCCGGCTGCTGGCTGCAGCGCACTTGATGGACTTCTTGTAGTCGCCGGCTACAGTGATGATCCCCTTCGAGCTCGGCATCTTCATCTTCAGGTAGGCGTAGTGGGGCACAGCCATGAACTTGGCCAGAGCAGTTCAGCCAAGCAAGGCATGGTAAGGGCTTTCCAGATCCACTACCTCGAACCAGATTGCTTCTCGGCGAAAGTGATCCTTGTCTCCGAAGAGAACATCCATCTTGATCTTGCCGATCGGGCAACAGGACAGGCCGAGTACGATGCCATGGAACACGGTCCGGCTTGGCATGAGCTACTTCGCCTTGAGGTTCAACTTCTCCATGGTGTCGCGGTACAGTATGTTGATACTGCTTCTGCCATCAATCAGAACGCGGGAGAATCGGGCAGCCCGCCTCTCCGTTGCGAGGGTGACATCCAACACCAATGCGTAGGAGCCAGGGGATGGCATCACCTCTGGGTGATCGGACCGGCTCCAGTTGATAGGCCTTTCGGACCAATGCATAAACTCGGGGTTGCTAGAGGCAACTACGTTGACCTCTTGGTGCTGTCGGCGCCGGCTGCGCTTGTCTTCAACCTGGCTCGTGAAGACGACATAGGCGGCGTGCTCATCAGGGAACTCATCTTGAATGGCTCCGACTGCTGGTCGAGCAGCCGGCTGCTGGGGGGCTGGAGGCGGCAGGCCGGGAGGCGGAGGCGGCACCAGCCCCTTGCCCTTGGAGATCCGGGTGAGCCAGTGGCACTTTCGGGTCGTGTGGTTGGACGGCTTCGCGCCGCTGTGGAATTTGCAGGGGGCATCGAGAGTCTGCTCGTAGGAGAAGGCTGGCTGCCAAGCCGGCCTGCCGCCCTTCTTCTTGGGAGCGGGCCGTTCTTCGGGCTGCTCATCTTCGACTGTGGCCACCTGCCGACTGGTGGAAGGCGGCATTGGGGCCTTGCGCTTGTGGTCATTTTGGTAGGGGCGCCGGTTGGAGTCACCAGCCGGTGTCTTAGGAGCCGGAGCAAGCACCTTCCCAGAGGCATCCACTCGGAGCTCGGTCTTCATCGAGGAGTCGGCTGTGGTGTACTTGTCTGCAATGACCAGCAGCTCGTCGAGGGTAGCTGGCTCGTCGCAGAGGAGTCGGTGCTTGAGGAGGGTGCCCTCTCGGCACCCGGCGGTGAAGTATTCGATGGCTTGAACATCGTGCACCCCCTCGCAGGAGTTGCGGAGCTCGGCCCACCACGTGAGGTAGTCGCGGGTCGACTCGTTGGGCCCTTGGACGCATAAGGAGAGCTGGCGAGGCTTGGGAGGCCGCTTGTACGTGCTGGTGAAGTTGCAGACGAAGACTTCCGTGAAGTCCAACCAGCTGTTGACGCTGTAGGGCTTGAGGCTGTTGAGCCAGGTGCGTGTCGTGCCTTGCAGCATGAGAGGGACGTACTTCACGGCTACGCGCCTGTTGCCGTTCGCTATGCTGACAGTGGTAGAGTATTCGATGAGCCAATCTTCCGGCTTCACAGAGCCGTTGTACTTGGGCGTGTCTCTGGGGAGCGAGAACCCTTTGGGGAAGGGCTCGTCGCGGATGCGGGGGCCAAAGCATGGCGGGCCGACATCGTCTTCTTCTTCTAGCGCCAGGGATCGAGCTAGGCGGTCGATCCGGTGGCGGGCGTCGTTCTCGCCGACTCCTTCGCGGTGGCCTAGTCGGTCACCAAGAGTCGGATGTGTGACAGGCGGCGGGGTGGGATATCTCTCCCCACGAGGTGGGGGAGGAGGCGGATTGCCTTGGCGCTCCACTGCTCGAGGGCGGCCTTCCGCGTCGCGCTCGATGGTGATTCGAGTCCGGCTGCGGCTAGCAGCTGGCTCCTTGTCTTTTCTTGCGCGGGCACCGCTCGCAGTCGGCGACCGGGATGTCGCGGCGTGCTCTCGGCGTGGGGGAGGACTCTCAGCGCGGGCGCCGGCTTCATGCCGTTCTACGGCCGCGTCGATCAGCTGCTGGATGCGCCTTGTCATGTAGGGGAGCTCATCAGCCCCCAGCCCATTCAGCTCTTCTGCGGCCGCCTGAGCGGCTTGCAGATTCTCGAGCGGTGTGGCGTAGACGGGGCGGTCTGCCCCCAGCATGCTGGCGATGGCCGCGCCGCGCTTCTTGACGAGCCCGGCTCGGCTCGCCATGAGGCGGCGTACCAAAGGCGGCGCGGTCTACTTCGCGCTGGTGAGCCTCGGTGAGGCGTCTCATGGAGGCTATCTTCTGGCCCTCCGCGATGAGGGCGAGGCGGCGTGCCTCCAGGGTCTCGGCGTCGGCGTCGGCCGGGATGGGGACGGACAAGTCATGCATCGCCGCTTGTAGGGCGTCGTGGGCGTTCTCGCCCAAGTCGGCGACGTGGCTGATGACCAGCACCTCAGTGACAGCGCTGCTACCGCTGTCAGCTCGAGGGAGAGGGTTGTCGAAGACTACCACGTCGGAGGGGTAGGCATCGAGCGATGCCGTGTCGGAGTCGACAAGCATCGGGTCGGTGGAGCCGACCGACTCCAAGTCCACAGCAAGCTCGTTGGAGACGTGAAGCTGGTCGAGGAGGCTGACGAGGCGGCTCTCAGGGTAGTCCGTGCCCGCGTCGGACGCGGGCTCGTCGGAGATGCGAGTCTCGCCAAGAAGATCGGCGAGGCAACTCGCTGCGCAGGCGTCGTCGACGCCTTGCAGCGCATCGGGCAAGCGCCATCGGGCGTAGCAGGCTGGCTGCGCTCGCGGGGGAGGAACAGGGTTCCCGTCCAGAACAGGTCTCCGGACGACGGTGCACCTGGCCCCACGGTGGGCGCCAAATGTCGGGTGGTAGGTGCGACTTATGCCAACGGGTGGCTTATCATTGTGGGAGCCAGTAAAACATCGCCGGTGCCTGGAAACGGGATGAGGCGAAGACATGCACCCCGGCGGATCTTACCCAGGTTCGGGGCTCTCCGTGGAGATAACACCCCTAGTCCTACTCTGCGGGGTCTCCGCATGATCACTAGATCAATACAAGTAGCTACAAGCGCTCCTTGAGCTGTTTGGCTAGAGGAAGAAGAATCGCAAGGCTAGCTCTCCTTTTCTCTCTATGTGGTGTGTGGAATTCTATGAGATCAACCCTTTGCATGGGTGTCCCGGGGGGTTTATATAGGCCTACCCCCCAGGGGTACAATGGTAATCCGGCTGGGCGCGGGTCCCAGCCGTCAGCGTCTATGCTCGCCGGCTTCTCCGCCGGTCATTGGGGCCCGCTGACTGGTGGGTCCCGCCGGCTGCCGGCCTCTTGGCCGACAGGCCGGCCCCACCGCTTGGGGGCTTTGTCGGCGGCTGGTTACTGTCGCCTCGCCTCTGATGACGAGAGCTTTGTTGAGGTAAGCGTGGCTACAGTGTCGCCGCCTAGCGGGCTCCCACTGTAGCCTTACCTCGTCTTGTCTCCTTAATGAGGCACATGTTTCGAGGGAGGGAGGTAGCTGGCTATTGGGAGCCGGCCACACCCCTGGCCGACTAGAGGAGGCCAGGACGCCTTCGGGTGTCTCTCTGGCAAAAGGGGCCCGCCGCCTATGGGCCGTACTGGCGCCTGTCGTGGGTGACATCGAAGCCAACACGGCTACAGTGCCGTGCCAGACGGGGGATGGCTGGCCCGTACGGCGCCCTGTGGCCATGCCTGTTCCGGGATTCGGGGGTAGTGGGATGTGCTGCGGCCACGCCCCATCCTATCGCCGTTATGTGGGTACAGTCTTAGTGGGTGCAGTCTTGGCCGGCTTCTGGGAGCCGGCTTTCTTCATGGCCAGCTTCTGGGAGTCGGCTTTCTTCATGGCCGGCGTCTGGGAGTCGGTCCTCTTGGGGCCGGCTCCCTGGAGTCAGCTATCTCGTATCTTTCTTGGGGGAGGTTTCTGAGGCTGGATCGCCTTCTGGGAGTCGGCCCTGGGGATAGCCGGCCGGGGGAAGGCGGCCCTATGCTTTGTATGCTTGAAGGCTTGAATGGCCTGATAATTTTTCGAAGAGCCAGGGGGAGTCGGTTAGGCTACCCGTGGCCATTTACTCCGACACCCCCGCATCAATCAGATCATCGATGCTACCGCAGGACACGACTCACTGTGTTTCCTCGACGCATACTCCGGATACCATCAAATCAAGATGAAGGAGTCCGATCAAGCCGCAACGGCATTCATTACCCCATACGAGCCTTTCTGCTTCAACACTATGCCCTTCGGGCTTAAAAACGCCGGCGCCACCTACCAACGCATGATTCAAACATGCCTGGAGAAACAAATCGGCAAGACAGTTGAAGCATATGTGGATGACGTAGTCATCAAGACTAGGCACGTCGAGTCATTAATAGACGACCTACGTCTCACATTCGACAACCTCCGCACATATGACATCAAGCTCAATCTGAAAAAGTGTGTTTTCGGCGTTCCTGCTGGAAAACTGTTGGGCTTCATCGTTTCCAATAGAGGAATTGAGGCAAATCCAGCCAAAATCCGGGCTTTGTCACAACTGGCTATACCAACAGATCTTAAACAGGTCCAAAAACTAGCCAGGTGTGTGGCAGCTTTAAGCTGCTTTATCTCTAGATTAGGAGAAAAAGCATTGCCACTTTATCGCCTTCTCCGACGCACTGACCACTTCGAGTGGACGGATGCGGCAACGGCCAGACTGGAAGAAATAAAGGCTCTTTTAGCGAGCAACCCAATCCTGGCCGCGCCAAATGTCGGCGAACCAATGTTATTATACATCTCTGCAACACACCAGGTGGTGAGTGCTGTGCTCGTTGTTGAGCGAGAGGCGAACGGACACAAATTCCCACTCCAGAAGCCGGTATACTACATATCTACTTCCTCACACCATGCAAATCCTGGTACCCCCATTACCAAAAGATAGCGTATGCGGTCTTCATGGCATCCCGGAAGCTACGTCACTACTTCCAAGAGTGCTCTATAACGGTGGCTTACGAAGTCCCACTCAATGACATAATAAACAACCACGACACCACGGGGCGGATTGCTAAGTGGGCCATTGAGCTCCTTCCATTTGACATAACATACAAACCGCGCTGAGCCATTAAATTCCAAGTACTGGCCGACTTCGCCGCTGAATGGACAGAGGCCGAACTCCCTAAAGAGTACGGCACATATTCCAACTGGGTCATGCACTTCGATGGCTCTAAAATGCTGGCCGGCTTAGGAGCGGGCATTGTCTTAACGTCCCCTACTGGTGACACAGTCTAGTACGTACTCCAAATATTATACACAGACTCCAACAATGCAGCCGAATACGAGGCTTTATTGCACGGTCTTCGGATGGCTGCCTCCATGGGCATACAACGCCTGGAGGTGCGCGGGGATTCGAATCTCGCAATATCCCAAATAAATGGAGACTTCGACGCCAAAGATCCGAAGATGGCGGCCTATCGTAACGCCGTACTTAAAATATCAGCTCGGTTCGAGGGACTCGAGTTTCATCATGTGGCTCGGGAAAGCAATCAAGCGGCGGATGTCCTTGCTCGCATGGGCGCCAAGCGTGACCCTGTCCCGCCTAACATCTTTTTGGAAAGGCTCTTCAAGCCATCCGTGGTGTGGCAGGATGAGAGCGGCAACACTAGTCCGGATCCGATTATATCCGTAGATTCCGAACACAATACCGATATCATCGGAGGCTCAACCACTGAGATAACATCATCGGCCCATCTAATAATGGCAGTAATTGCCCCATGGACCAAACCCTTCTTGGCCTACCTTAATAGGCGAGAGCTCCCTGAGGACCAGAATGAGGCTCGCTGCATTGTTCGGCGCTCCAAAGCCTACAAGGTCCATGAAGGAGAGCTCTACAAGAAAAGCGCTACCGGAGTCCTTCAAAGATGTATCTCTGAAGAAGAGGGACGGCAGCTCCTGGCGGAAATCCATGCTGGCCTCAGCGGTCACCACACCGCGGCCCGGGCCCTCGTAAGTAAAGCCTTCCGTACATGTTTCTTTTGGCCGACGGCCCGAGCAGATGCACATGACCTTGTCCAACGTTGCGTCGGATGCCAGCTTTTCGCCAATCAAAGCCATATGCCACCTACCGCTCTACAAACAATCCCCATTACTTGGCCTGTCGCGGTCTGGGGGCATGATATGGTCGGACCCCTTAAAGAAGGAAGCCATAAGAAAAAATATCTGCTTGTCATGGTAGATAAATTCACCAAATGGATAGAGGCCAAACCAGTGAAAACGGCCGAAGCTGGACTGATGATAGACTTTATATCTGGTGTCGTGCACCGTTATGGTGTCCCACACAGCATCATCACCGATAACGGCTCCAATTTCACAGCCGATGAAGTGAAAACCTGGTGTGCTAAATTGGGCATTAAGCTCGATTACGCCTCAGCCTATCATCCACAAACAAACGGTCAAGTCGAACAAGCTAATGGTCTTATTATGAGTGGCATCAAGCCTAGACTAGTGCGGTCTTTGAAAGAATCAGACAAGCACTGGGTTGAGGAGCTCGACTCCATACTCTGGGGGCTGCGGACCACGCCCAATCGCACTACCGGATACACACCATTCTTCATGGTGTACGACGCAGAGGCCGTTTTGCCCTGCGACATCATTCATGACTCACCTCGAGTGCGCATGTATGAAGAGAGATAGGCCGAGCTCGATCGGCAGGACAGTCTAGATGCCCTGGAGGAGGAGCGGGACGTTGCGAAAGCCCGTTCGGCATTCTATCAACAACAGGCTTGCAGATACCAAAGCAGAGAAGTGCGGGCCAAGACCTATAATGTTGGTGAACTTGTTCTACGCTTGCCAGAAAAGAAAAAGGACAAACTCAAGCCCAAGTGGGAGGGTCCCTTCATCATAGATGAGGTTCTCACTGGAGGAGCGTACCGCCTGCGTGATGCATCTGACAATCGCGTAGAGCCAAACCCGTGGAATGCCGCAAGACTCCAAAGATTCTACGCCTAGAGCCATACTATTTGTTCGTCTTCTTCTCCCTTTGTTTCCATTCTTACTCTATTTAATTTTTTCTTTTTCTCTAGCTTTATAGCTCTTGTGCGGCCAAACCGCACACCTATGATGTGAACATCCTTAAATGTATACACTCATAATACCTGGCGGCTTCTTTTACAGAAGCTTATTATTATTTTCAGAGCATCAATCTCAACACATATGTGTCCTCTTCCGTATATGTACCTTTTCTTCTCCATTATATGCATCGTTATGACTTAAGTTTTTGCTAAGCTGGGTTGCCTGGCTCCTGTGCTTATGCCCTATGTTCCCGTTTATTCGGCTAGGGCATAAAGGGAGCACCTCTGCGATAGTTACAGCCGGGTCATCCGGACGTGTACCTCAGACTGGGTGAAGCCAAAAGCTAGCGTTCTTAAGGGAATATTCGGTCGGTGAACTAAAGATGTTTTACACTCATTACACTATGAACCCCCGGATGTTACGTCTACTGCGACTTTTCGGTCACAGTTCGGACATGCATACCAACGCATGTTCACCCATGGAAAGGAACCCTTAACGGAACTATTCTCCCTGGAAGATGTTTCGTATAATCAACATGTAATATAACATAGCTAGCTGGATACAACTTGTCTGTTCAAGCAACTATGACCCCTACGCCTGGTTTCCACACATATCCCTGGTCTGTATTGCCGCTCTGGTATTTGGAAACACTCCGCACCTTTGGGTCCAGAGGTCGAAGCGAAAAGGTTTGCCATGACAATCGTTATACAATCCGGCTAGGGACAAATTTGTCCATTTAAGTACATAGTCACTTGGACTCAAAAACTTCTTCCTCTATGCCATCTAACAGGCTATCTAGCTTACAATCCTATTGGGAATACTTGGCAGCTATCTTTACTTGGTCATATACCAAACTAACTGGAATTTCTTTTCCATCTGACCCCCGAGGTCTGACCCGGGCCATATGATTCGGATCAAGCTTGGTGTACCGTGTTTTTACCATGGCCCAGGCCTCTCGCGCACCTTCTCGGCAGGCCGATATCTTCCATAATCAGAAGCGCCGCCGAGCTCCCTGGAATAGCTTTACAAGCTCCTCCATGCTTCCTGGAGGAGAGGCGGATGGCCACAAAGCTTTGGCAACGCTCCGCATTGCTTGCCGAGCTCGCTCGTGCAGTTGGGACAGCTCTCGCAGCAGGTCGCCTTGAGAGCCGGACATTTCCTCTTCGGGGCGGCCAGTCAACATACCTGCAGACATAAATCTGTTAGGTCATTTCTTCGCCAAATTGCATGAGGGTAAGTTTAACAGCATACTGAATATGCCGCCTCGTAGCCTCTTATTCTCCTTGACGGCGTCAGCTAGCTGGGCTCACACATCTTTTAGTTCTTTACCCAGCAGGGTGTTGGAATCCTGCAGCTTGTTCTTCTCATCTCTGACCCATTTCAGCACACGTTCGCCTGCGGCCAGTTGCCTTTTGGCCTCTTGTTCACCCACCTGCGCGACTTTCAGTTTCTCCGTCAGTTGATCCGACGATCCTGTCACGGGAAATACCATAGTATTAACATACCTGGTATATGATCATATTTTTCTCGATGGAGGGGAACATTACCAGGCGGTGCCTCCTTGGATTTCTCCAGTTCGTCAGTTGCCACAGTCAGATGGGTCCAGCACTTTTCCAGCTCTTGAGACAGCAGGTTGTTCTTCTCTGTGAGTGCCTGGTTATACAATGATCCTTAAATCAGTTGTATCAACTGCTTCAAGTCTCGGGGGCTACTGGTGTATGATTACCAAATCCGTACAATGTGTACTTACCCGCATATCTTTTAAATGCTGGTCCGTGGCTCTGGCAAGCCCATCCCGAGCAGCTCGGATGTATGCATCGGCCGAGCTGAAGGCATTGAATGCCTCTTTCGTAAGGCCGGGATCGCGGAGAGCGGCCCTCCGGCGCCGATGATTCATGGCACTCTCCACTTCAGAGTTCGTGACGGACACATCGTCCGAGTCCTCCGCAGAAGGGCAATTCGGCATCACTCCCGTGTTAGCCTCCGTCCTTAAGGCAGAGTCTGGAACCTGGCTGGTGGAGGCGCCACCGGTAGGATCCCCGGACATAGTCCGGCAAACGTTCTTCCTGATAAGACACAGTGGACAATATCACAGTTCGATGTGATTGCCAAGGGGCGTATTTAAAAAGCTATACCTCTTTGATGAAGGCTCGGTCGCGTTTTCATTTGCCTTCCTCTTCGAAGGCTTGCCTGCCGCGGGCGTCGTTCTCTTACGAGTCGCCTCTGGTGCAGCATGGCGCGCCGAGCGCCTCCCCTTTGGAGCACGAGACAGAGCGGTGGGTGAGGTAGAATGAAGAAGCTCTTTCGGAGAAGATGTTTCCTGATTACTTACATGTGAGGCAAGAAGGAGGCCGGGATAGTCGGCCATGATGGCCACTTCTGTGCCGTCGTAGCTCGCCTGGTAGAATACTCCCTCCTCAAGCTCTACAAATATGTCCGGATCCTCTTCGAATCCGGGGTCAAGATCCCGGTTATGGTCCTTCGGCTGTGGAGCGGGACTATAGATCCCCTCGACGACCTTTCGCCATTCCTGTTACAAATGGACGGGTTAGTGTCAATAGAAAGTGACTCAGAGAGAGGATTGAGTAAAGTGGTGGGATTAAAACTCACCCAACTAGGAGGATTGTACATAGAAAATCCCTCTTGGCGCTTAAGCCGAGAGAACTCCTCTTTTTCCCCTTTATACAGATCGGCCAGTATTGCGGCCAGGGCAGTAAGGGAGTCTGGACCCTTTCGTACGTAGCGTGAGGCCTCATCTTCCTCATTGTACTGCCAGATTGGGAGCCCCCTAAATTGGAGCAGCTAAACCCCTCGCGCTATGGAAGTGGCCATTACCTCGACTATTGTTAGTCTCGACTGGGCAAGTGTCCTTATCTTGCCCATTAATTGACGGACTTCTGTGTTATCTTCCTCCTCGAGGCTCCGAGGGCGCCAGCTGTGGCGTTTCTTCAATGGAGCACTGTAAAATTCGGGAAGACCCATGCGGATTGGGTCGGGGAGAGCGACGTCCTCAATATAGAACCACTCTGAGGGCTACTCTTTAGATGCCTTCTTCGGTGTGCCGAATAGGTATCCGGTCCCAGCTATGCGCCATACCTCAGCGCCTCCCACCTCGAATACCTATCCCCCTAGGGTGCAAGGGACGAGGCAGAATAGCTTTCTCCATAAATCAAAGTGGGCCTCACAACCCAGAAATAGCTCGCAAAGAGCAACAAAACCCGCGATGTGCAGGATTGAGGCCGGCGTGAGGTTGTGCAGTTGGAGGCCATAATACTCCAGGAGTCCTCGAAGGAAAGGGTGGATTGGAAATCCGACGCCTCTTAACAAGTAGGAAATGAAGCACACCCATTCCCCCCCGGTTGGATTGGGGAAATTTTCCGCCAGGGCTTCGTCGGGGAAGCAGGTCAATCCTGCCCGAACAGGGACTAGATCCGCGGGGGGGAGGAATCCCTGCGTTTGAAGCTTAACCAGCTAATCATGGGATACTGAGCATTTCTCCTAGTCGCCTTTTTTGGGGCCGTGGGGGCGGGAGGAAGAACTGGGAACGCTAGCCATGTTGGAATGGTTTGTCCTGGCGAGCTCTAAGGATTTTCCGCTTGATGTGGAATGGGATCTGAGATCCAATCTCTTTAAATAGATGCCTTTCTTGCACAGCCGAGGTGTTATGTGCAAAAAATACCCTGCCCTTTCGTATTCTCTCGACACGTGGAAGCAGAAGCAATGGAGGAACAGAAGCCGAGGGGCATGACATTAAATCACAAGCCGAATACAGCTCTCTAAGTCAGGTACTTTGAAGTAATCGGAGGAGGAACCCGTCTTGCAATGCCGAAGACAATCTGCGCGCCGGATACATCGTCATTGAAGCCTGGTTCGGGGGCTACTGAGGGAGTCCTCGATTAAGGGGTCCTCGGGCATCCGGCCTATATGACATGGGTTGGATTGATGGGCTATGAAGATACAAGACTGAAGACTTCTTCCCGTGTCCGGATGGGACTCTCCTTTGCGTGGATGGCAAGCTTGGCATTCAGATATGTAGATTCCTTCCTCTGTGAACCGACTTTGTGCAACCCTAGTCCCCTCCGGTGTCTATATAAACCGGAGGGTTTAGTCCATAGAGGCAATCATAATCATACAGGCTAGACATCTAGGGTTTAGCCATTATGATCTCGTAGTAGATCAACTCTTGTAATCCTCATATTCATCAAGATCAATCAAGCAGGAAGTAGGGTATTACCTCCATCAAGAGGGCCCGAACCTGGGTAAACATCGTGTCCCCTGTCTCCTGTTACCATCGACCTTAGATGCACAGTTCGGGACCCCCTACCCGAGATCCGCCGGTTTTGACACCGCCAGCGGGCGCCAGCGGGTGCAGTGTACCAGTTTTCTCTTTGGTGCTAAGGAGGCAAGCGCACGCGCGAGGTCCCGAGGAATCAAGCTAAGGTTTCCATATCAGTGGAACAAGACCAAGACCGCCAGGACGGCAGGACGGAGGTCACCGCGAAGCCCACCGCAGCGTCACCACCAGAGGCTTTTGCAGGCGAAGTCTACTTTTGTCAGGATAACTTGTAGTAGTTGTCTCCCTTCGAATTTGGCCGTTGTGGGATCCCTTCCCGCCTACATTTGGGAAGAGGACCAAGGCCACTATAAATAGGACTTAGCCACCACCATAGAGGGGACGGATCCACTCCACCCTGACCAGCTCACCAGCTCATCGAGGTCAAGAATACCTCACCTCCTGAGGCTGTTCAACCACTGTACTAGTTCATCCTCAGGCCCTCGAGGCAATCCACCACAAAGCTGGAGTAGGGTATTACACCGCAAGGTGGCTCGAACCAGGATAAACTGTTGTGTCTCTTGTCCCTTGGGTTCGTCGAGCTAGGCCATGGAATCGTTGAGCGGGTAGACTGGGGAGGACGAGTCCTTCGCACACACCCCAGAGTTTGAACCTCTCAAGGGTCCGCGGAACCCCGAATCCGACATTTGGCATGCCAGGTAGGGGTGCATCGAAGCTTCACCTCTCCGTCCGCTTCGCAACAATTGAGATATTCTCAAGTGATTGGTTCACTCATGTACCTAGCTTGTGCTACTCGGCCTCACATATCATTTGCTGTATGTGAGTCAATTTGTTTCCAATCCGATAGTTGTGCAATAGCATGCTGTTGAGCGAGTCATGTGTTATTTACAAGGTACCGTGAACTACAGAATTCACTATTCTAGGTACCCGACGGTACTTGAAGGGTATAGTGATTCAAATTGGATATCTAACGTTGATGAGATGAAAGCTACAAGTGGACATGTCTTCACACTTGGTGGTGGTGCTGCTTCCTGGAAGTCTTGCAAGTAGACGATCTTAACGAGATTGACTATGGAAGCAGAACTCACAGCATTAAACACATCTGATAACCCACAAGTATATGGGATTGCAACAGTATTCGAGGATAGAGTATTCAACCCAAATTTATAGATTCGACACAAGGGGAGACAAAGAATATTTGTAAGTATTAGCAGCTGAGTTGTCAATTCAACCACACCTGGAGATTAATTATCTGCAGCAAAGTGATCGGTAGCAAAGTAGTATGATAGTTTTGATAATAGTGACAACAGTAATAGTAACGGTAACAGTGATAGCAGTAGTTTTGTAACAAGTGCAATAGTAATAGCAGTGGCAGTAACTTAGCAGAGACAATATAAGATAAATTCGTAGGCATTGGATCGGTGATTTGTTGGATGATATTCATCATGAGACAGTCATAACCTAGGGCGATACGACACTAGCTCCAGTTCATAAATATAATGTAGGCATGTATTCCATAAATAGTCATACATGTTTATGGAAAGAACTTGCATGACATCTTTTGTCCTACCCTCCCGTGGCAGCGGGGTCCTATTGGAAACTAAGGGATATTAAGGCCTCCTTTTAATAGAGAACCGGAACAAAGCATTAACACATGGTGAATACATGAACTCCTCAAACTACGGTCATCACCGGGAGTGGTCCCGACTATTGTCACTCCAGGGTTGCCGGATCATAACACATAGTAGGTAACTATAACTTGCAAGATCGGATCTAGAACATAGATATAATGGTGATAACATAAATGGTTCAGATCTGAAATCATGGCACCCGGGCCCAAAGTGACAAGCATTAAGCATGGCAAAGTCATAGCAACATCAATCTCAGAACATAGTGGATACTAGGGATCAAGCCCTAAAAAAACTAACTAGATTACATGATGAATCTCATCCAACTCCTCACCGACCAGCGAGCCTACGAAGGAATTACTCACTCCCGGTGGGGAGCATCATGGAATTGGCAATGGAGAAGGGTTGGTGATGACGAAGATCGAAGATCCCCCTCTCCGGAGCCCCAAACAGACTCCAGATCTGGCCTCTCGATGAAGAATAGGAGGTGACGGCAGCTCCGTCTCGTGGAACGCGATAATTCTTTCTGTCTGATTTTTTTCTGGAAAAATGTGATTTTATAGCGTCAGTTTCAGGGTCTGTGGGGACAACCCACCCGAGCGCGCCTAGAGGGGGGGCACGCCCTGGTGGGTTGTGCCCACCCAGGTGCCCCCCTCCGGTGGTTCTTGGCTCCAGAAATTCTCTTTTATTGTATAAAAAATCCTCACAAAGTTTCGTTTCGTTCTGAGAACTTTTATTTCCGCACAAAAACAACACCATGGTAGTTCTGTTGAAAACAACGTTAGTCCGGGGTTAGTTTCATTCAAATCATGCAAATTAGAGTCCAAAACAAGAGGAAAAGCATTAGGAAAAGTAGATACGTTGGAGACGTATCAACTCCCCCAAGCTTAAACCTTTGCTTGTCCTCAAGCAATTCCGTTGCTAAACTGAAAGTGAAAAAGAAAAACTTTTACAAACTCTTTTGCTCTTGTTTGCATAAATAAGCTTAAACAACACCCAGGTTTTCAGCCAATAATATAAATAACCATGCCGACAATAACTCTTAAAAATTATATTAACTCATATCAATGACATAATCACCTAGCGAGCAATAATAAGATATCTCAAACAGCAACACGTTATCAAAACAACCACGATATAATATGACAATAGTGGTATCTCGCTAGCCCTTTCCGAGACCGCAAAACATAAATGCAGAGCACCTCCAAAGTTCAAGCAGCGACTAAACATTGTAATTCATGGTAGAAAAGATCCAGTCATGATGCACCCAACATTAGCTACACACAATGCATCAGCATGACAGCAGTGCTCTCAGGTTCTGGCGCTTATTTTAGAAGGTGTGACACAACATAAAAGTAAATAGATAGTCCCTTCGCAGAGGGAAGCAGTGATTTGCAGAGGTGCCAGAGCTCAAGTTTTAAAACAGAGGTAAATGAAATTTTGAGAAATGCACCCTTCTTGTTTACTTCACGACCATCAGTTATCAATATCTTCCATGCTAAACACGCTAGTGGCGGTTCCCAAGCGATAAAGTAAAGGTTATGACTTCGTAGGAGTTTTTGTTTGATTATTTGAAAGATCAATTGTTTTTGCAGTTTGGGACTGGGCATCCCTATTACCGCCCTTTTCTTGTGCGATGGTGAGTGAATAAACACTCATCCTGAGAATAACCCGCTTAGCATGGAAGATACCGACTACCTCCTGTCGTTCCATGAAGGATCCAGGCACACAAAAAGGATATTTATTTGAAGTTTTTAGAGATGGCACATGCAAATTTACTTAGGACGGCAGGGTAATACCGCATATAGGTAGGTATGGTGGACTCATCTGGAATAACTTGGGTTTCAGGTTTTGGATGTACAAGCAGAATTCCCACTTAGTACACGCGAAGGCTAGCAAATAGGCTGAGAAGCGCCAACTAGAGAGCAACAACGGTCATGAACATGCATTATGCATAAGTAACATTAGACACTAGCATGAGTAGGATATGAACACCATGAACATAAATATCATAGAGGCTATGTTGGTTTTGATTCAACTACATGCATGAACATGTGCCAAGTCAAGCCACTCAAACATTCAGAGGAGGATACCATATCATCATACTACATCATAATCATTTTAATGCAATGTTGACATCCAAGATAAATCATTATCCACTCCTAGCTACTTATTCATGGCATGAGAAACTATAATCTCTAATCGTCATTGCAAACATGTTTAATCATAATGAGCTGAATCATGGATACTAGGTTAAACGTATTTACAAAAACAGAACAAGTCGAGTTCATACCCGTTTCTCTCTGCCACGGCCAGTTCATCAAATGTCGTCATTATTGCCTTTCACTTGCATGACCAAACGATATGAAAATAACAATAGTGCAAGAATGTCGTGGACTAAGCTAAAATCTGTAAACATTTTATTCAACAAGAGAAGACAAGGTAAAATGGGCTCTATGTTAGATCAACAATAAGGCATCTGAGATCAACTCAACATTTTCATCGTGGTCTTCTCCTTGGTATGACTTGAAAAAAGAAGAAAAGAAATTCAGAGAAACACACTGAAATATTTTTGGAGTTTTTGTTTTTCTTGAACAAGCAAATAAAAGGGAAAAGCAAAAACGAGAAAGCCTATTTACACGGCAAAGCTCCCAACAAGCAAAAGAAGAACAAGGAAACCTTTTCGGGCTTTCTTTTTAGTGCTACAGCTAACTACTCTAGAAACCATCATAAAGATAATATTTTTGGGTTTTCTTTTTAGTGCTACAGCTAAAGTACTTCATCACAATTTCCAGATTCACGGATTTCAAGCAAAACCTCATAAAGATAATCTAGTGCACACAACTCACTAGCAATTCGTTCATCATAATTGGATCTCTTAAAAAGATTAGCAAGTGGATGAGGATCCATAAACTTTTAGCAAGTGAAGATGCAAGCAAAAAGAAGGCACATGGTAACTCAAGAAAACAAAAGATCAAAAGGAAGAAAGGGCGAAGAAAAGGCAAATTTTTTGAAAATCGTTTTAGAAGTGGGGGAGAGGAAAACGAGAGGCGAATGGCAAATAATGTAATGCGAGGGAGAAGAGTTTATGATGGGTACTCGGTATGTCTTGACTTGGCGTAGATCTCCCCGGCAACGGCGCCAGAAATTGGCAAGTTGACGGTAGATCAAATCTTGACTTGACTTGGCACAATTCTCCCCAGCAACGGCGCTAGAAATCCTTCTTGCTACCTCTTGAGGATGCATTGGTTTTCCCTTGAAGAGGAAAGGTTGATGCAGCAAAGTAGCGTAAGTATTTCCCTCAGTTTTGAGAACCAAGGTATCAATCCAGTAGGAGACAACGCACAAGTCACCTAGTACCTACACAAACAATCAAGAACCTTGCAACCAATGCGATAAAGGGGTTATCAATCCCTTCACGGTCACTCGCAAAAGTGAGATCCAATAAAAATAGTAAAGTAAATATTTTTTGGTATTTTTGTTGTATAGATTGGAAAGTAAAGATTGCAAAATAGTAAACGAGATGCGATGTAAAAAAAAGAGATGCAATATAATAAGAAAGAGACCCGGGGGCCATAGGTTTCACTAGTGGCTTCTCTTAAGATAGCATGTATTACGGTGGGTGAACAAATTACTGCCGAGCAATTGATAGAAAAGCTCATAGTTATGAAGATATCTAAGGCAATGGTCATGAATATAGGCATCACGTCTGTGTCAAGTAGACCGAAATGATTCTGCATCTACTACTATTACTCCACACATCGACCGCTATCCAGCATGCATCTAGAGTATTAAGTTCATAAGAACGGAGTAACACATTAAGTAAGATGACATGATGTAGAGGGATAAACTCAAGCAATATGATATAAACCCCATCTTTTTTTATCCTCGATGGCAACAATACAATACGTGCCTTGCTGCCCCTACTGTCACTGGGAAAGGTCACCGCAAGATTGAACCCAAAGCTAAGCACTTCTCCCATTGCAAGAAAGATCAATCTAGTAGGCCAAACTAAACCGATAATTCGAAGAGACTTGCAAAGATATCAAATCATGCATATAAGAATTCAGAGAAGAACCAAATAATATTCATAAATAATCTTGTTCATAAATCCACAATTCATCGGATCTCGGAAACACACCGCAAAAGAGTATTACATTGAATAGATCTCCAAGAACGTCGAGGAGAACTTTGTATTGAGAATCAAAGAGAGAGAAGAAGCCATCTAGCTAATAACTATGGACCCAAAGGCCTGTGGTAAACTACTCATGCTTCATCGGAGAGGCAATGGTGCTGATGTAGATGCCCTCCATGATCGATTCCCCCTCCGGCAGATCGCTGGAAAAGGCCCCAAGATGGGATCTCACGGGTACAGAAGGTTGCGGCAGTGGAAAAGTGGTTTTGTGGCTCTCTCTGATCGATCTAGGGTATAAGAGTATATATAGGCGAAAGAAGTACGTCGGTGGAGCTACGAGGGGCCCACGAGGGTGGGGGCGCGCCTACCCACCTGGGCGCGCCCTCCTGCCTCGTGGCCTCCTCGTGGAGTTCCAGACTTCAACTCCAAGTCTTCTGGTTTGGTTTCGGTCCAAGAAAGATCATCGCGAAGGTTTCATTCCGTTTGGACTCCGTTTGGTATTCCTTTTCTGCGAAACTCTAAAATAGGCAAAAAAAACAGAAACTGGCACTGGGCCTCCGGTTAATAGGTTAGTCCCAAAAATAATATAAAAGAACATATTAAAGCCCATTAAACATCCAAAACAGATAATATAATAGCATGGAACAATCAAAAATTATAGATAGGTTGGAGACGTGTCAAGCATCCCCAAGCTTAATTCCTGCTCGTCCTCGAGTAGGTAAATGATAAAAACAGAATTTTTGATGTGGAATGCTACCTAACATAATTATCAATGTAATTTTCTTTATTGTGGCATGAATGTTCAGATCCGAAAGATTCAAGACAAAAGTTTAATATTGACATAAAAATAATAATACTTCAAGCATACTAACAAAGTAATCATGTCTTCTCAATAACATGGCCAAAGAAAGCTTATCCCTACAAATTCATATAGTCTGGCTATGCTCCATCTCCATCACACAAAATATTCAAATCATGCACAACCCCGATGACAAGCCAGTCAATTGTTTCATACTTTAGTATTCTCAAACTTTTTCAAGTTTCACGCAATACATGAGCATGAGCCATGGACATAGCACTATAGGTGGAATAGAATGGTGGTTGTGGAGAAGACAAAAAGGAGGAAGATGGTCTCACATCAACTAGGCGTATTAATGGGCTATGGAGATGCCCATCAATAGATATCAATGTGAGTGAGTAGGTATTGCCATGCAACGGATGCACTAGAGCTATAAATGTATGAAAGCTCAATAAAAGAAACTAAGTGGGTGTGCATCCAACTTGCTTGCTCACGAAGACCTAGGGCATTTTGAGGAAGCCCATCGTTGGAATATACAAGCCAAGTTCTATAATGAAAATTCCCACTAGTATATGAAAGTGACAAAATAAGAGACTCTATCATGAAGATCATGGTGCTACTTTGAAGCACAAGTGTGGGAAAAGGATAGTAGCATTGTCCCTTCTCTCTTTCTCTCTCTCTCTTATTTTTTGTTTGGCTTCTTTGGCGTCTTTTTTTCATTGGCTTCTTTGTCCTTTCTCTTTTTTTTATTTCCTCACACGGGACAATGCTCTAATAATGATGATCATCACACTTCTATTTATTTACAACTCAAGAATTACAACTCGATACTTAAAACAAAATATGACTCTATATGAATGCCTCCGGTGGTGTATCGGGATGTGCAATGAATCAAGAGTGACATGTATGAAAGAATTATGAAGGCGGCTTTGCCACAAATACGATGTCAACTACATGATCATGCAAAGCAATATGACAATGATGGAGCGTGTCATAATAAACAGAACGGTGGAAAGTTGCATGGCAATATATCTCGGAATGGCTATGGAAATGCCATAATAGGTAGGTATGGTGGCTGTTTTGAGGAAGGTAAATGGTGGGTTTATGGTACCGGCAAAAGTTGCGCAGTACTAGAGAGGCTAGCAACGGTGGAAGGGTGAGAGTGCGTATAATCCATGGACTCAACATTAGTCATAAAGAACTCACATACTTATTGCAAAAATCTACAAGTCATCAAAACCAAGCATTACGCGCATGCTCCTAGGGGGATTGATTGGTAGGAAAATACCATCGCTCGTCCCCGACCGCCACTCATAAGGAAGACAATCAAAAAAATATCGCATGCTCCAACTTCGTTACATAATGGTTCACCATACGTGCATGCTACGGGACTCACAAACCTTAACACAAGTATTTCTCAAATTCACAACTGCTCACTAGCATGACTCTAATATCTGTTGGGGATCGTTGCAGAATTTTAAAATTTTCTACGCATCACCAAGATCCATCTATGGAGTTTACTAGCAACGAAGGGAAAGGAGTGCATCTACATACCCTTGTAGATCGCGAGCGGAAGCGTTCAAGTGAACGGGGTTGATGGAGTCGTACTCGTCGTGATCCAAATCACCGATGACCGAGCGCCGAACGGACGGCACCTCCGCGTTCAACACACGTACGGAGCAGCGATGTCTCCTCCTTCTTGATCCAGCAAGGGGGAAGGAGAGGTTGATGGAGATCCAGCAGCACGACGGCGTGGTTGTGGAAGTAGCGGGGATCCCGGCAGGGCTTCGCCAAGCGCAAGCGGGAGGGAGAGGTGTCACGGGAGGGAGAGGGAGGCGCCAGGGGCTAGGGTACTGCTGCCCTCCCTCCCCCCTTATATAGTCCCCCTGGGGGGCGCTGGCCCTGGGATCCCATCTACATGGGGGGGCGGCGGCCAAGGGGGGAAACTTGCCCCCCAAGCCAGGTGGGGCGCCCCCCACCCCAGGGTTTCCAACCCTAGGCGCAGGGGGAGGCCCATGGGGGGCGCACCAGCCCACCAGGGGCTGGTTCCCCTCCCACTTCAGCCCATGGGGCCCTCCGGGATAGGTGGCCCCACCCGGTGGACCCCCGGGACCCTTCCGGTGGTCCCGGTACAATACCGATAACCCCCGAAACTTTCCCGGTGGCCGAAACTGGACTTCCTATATATAATTCTTCACCTCCGGACCATTCTGGAACTCCTCGTGACATCTGGGATCTCATCCGGGACTCCGAACAACTTTTGGGTTTCCGCATACTAATATCTCTACAACCCTAGCGTCACCGTACCTTAAGTGTGTAGACCCTACGGGTTCAGGAGACATGCAGACATGACCGAGACGACTCTCCGGTCAATAACCAACAGCGGGATCTGGATACCCATGTTGGCTCCCACATGTCCACGATGATCTCATCGGATGAACCACGATGTCGAGGATTCAAGCAATCCCGTATACAATTCCCTTTGTCAATCGGTACGTTACTTGCCCGAGATTCGATCGTCGGTATCCCAATACCTTGTTCAATCTCGTTACTGGCAAGTCACTTTACTCGTACCGTAATGCATGATCCCGTGGCTAACTCCTTAGTCACATTGAGCTCATTATGATGATGCATTACCGAGTGGGCCCAGAGATACCTCTCCGTCATACGGAGTGACAAATCCCAGTCTCGATCCGTGCCAACCCAACAGACACTTTCGGAGATACCCGTAGTGCACCTTTATAGTCACCCAGTTACGTTGTGACGTTTGGTACACCCAAAGCACTCCTACGGTATCTGGGAGTTGCACGATCTCATGGTCTAAGGAAATGATACTTGACATTGGAAAAGCTCTAGCAAACGAACTACACGATCTTTTGTGCTATGCTTAGGATTGGGTCTTGTCCATCACATCATTCTCCTAATGATGTGATCCCGTTATCAATTACATCCAATGTCCATAGTCAGGAAACCATGACTATCTGTTGATCAACGAGCTAGTCAACTAGAGGCTCACTAGGGACATGTTGTGGTCTATGTGTTCACACATGTATTACGATTTCCGAATAACACAATTATAGCATGAACAATAGACAATCATCATGAACAAAGAAAATATAATAATAACCATTTTATTATTGCCTCTAGGGCATATTTCCAACAGTCTCCCACTTGCACTAGAGTCAATAATCTAGTTACATTGTGATGAATCGAACACCCATAGAGTTCTGGTGTTGATCATGTTTTGCTCTAGGGAGAGGTTTAGTCAACGGATCTGCCACATTCAGGTCCGTATGTACTTTACAAATATCTATGTCTCCATTTTGAACACTTTCATGAATGGAGTTGAAGCGACGCTTGATATGTCTGGTCTTCCTGTGAAACCTGGGCTCCTTGGCAAGGGCAATAGCTCCAGTGTTGTCACAGAAGAGAGTCATCGGGCCCGACACATTGGGAATCACCCCAAGGTCGGTAATGAACTCCTTCATCCAGATTGCTTCTTGCGCTGCCTCTAAGGCCGCCATGTACTCCGCTTCACATGTAGATCCCGCCACGACGCTTTGCTTGCAACTGCACCAGCTTACTGCCCCTCCATTCAAAATATACACGTATCCGGTTTGTGACTTCGAGTCATCCAGATCTGTGTCGAAGCTAGCGTCGACGTAACCCTTTACGATGAGCTCTTCGTCACCTCCATAAACGAAAAACATATCCTTAGTCCTTTTTAGGTACTTCAGGATATTCTTGACCGCTGTCCAGTGTTCCATTTCGGGATTACTTTGGTACCTTCCTACCAAACTTACGGCAAGGTTTACATCAGGTCTGGTACACAGCATGGCATACATAATAGACCCTATGGCCGAGGCATAGGGGATGACACTCATCTTTTCTCTATCTTCTGCCGTGGTCGGGCATTGAGCCGTGCTCAATTGCACACCTTGCGATACAGGCAAGAACCCCTTCTTGGACTGATCCATATTGAACTTTTTCAATATCTTGTCAAGGTACGTACTCTGTCAAAGACCAATGAGGCGTCTTGATCTATCTCTATAGATCTTGATGCCTAATATATACGCAGCTTCTCCAAGGTCCTTCATTGAAAAACACTTATTCAAATAGCCCTTTATACTTTCCAAGAATTCTATATCATTTCCCATCAATAGTATGTCATCCACATATAATAAGAGAAATGCTACAGAGCTCCCACTCACTTGTAAACACAGGCTTCTCCATAAGTCTGTGTAAACCCAAATGCTTTGATCATCTCATGAAATCGAATGTTCCAACTCCGAGATGCTGGCACCAGCCCATAGATGGAGTGCTGGAGCTTGCATACCTTGTTAGCATTCTTAGGATCGACAAAACCTTTCGGCTGCATCATATACAATTCTTCCTTAAGAAAGCCGTTAAGGAATGCCGTTTTGACGTCCATCTACCATATCTCATAATCATAGTATGCGGCAATTGCTAACATGATTCGGACGGACTTCAGCTTTGCTACGGGTGAGAAAGTCTCATCGTAGTCAACCCCTTGAACTTGTCGATAACCCTTAGCGACAAGTCGAGCTTTATAGATGGTAACATTACCATCCGCGTCCGTCTTCTTCTTAAAGATCCATTTGTTTTCTATCGCTCGCCGATCATCGGGCAAGTCTGTCAAAGTCCACACTTTGTTTTCATACATGGATCCTATCTCGGATTTCATGGCTTCTAGCCATTTGTCGGAATCCGGGCCCGCCATCGCTTCTTCATAGTTCGAAGGTTCACCGTTGTCTAACAACATGATTTCCGGGACAGGGTTGCCGTACCACTCTGGTGCGGAACGTGTCCTTGTGGACCTACGAAGTTCAGCAGTAACTTGATCCGAAGCTTCATGATCATCATCATTAACTTCCTCCCCAGTCAGTGTAGGCACCACAGGAACATCTTCCCGCGCTGCGCTACTTTCCGGTTCGGAAGGGGTGACTATCACCTCATCAAGTTCCACTTTCCTCCCACTTATTTCTTTCGAGAGAAACTCTTTCTCTAGAAAGGACCCGTTCTTGGCAACAAAGATTTTGCCTTTGGATCTGAGGTAGAAGGTATACCCAATGGTTTCCTTAGGGTATCCTATGAAGACGCATTTTTCCGACTTGGGTTCGAGCTTTTCAGGTTGAAGTTTCTTGACATAAGCATCGCATCCCCAAACTTTTAGAAACGACAACTTAGGTTTCTTCCCAAACCATAATTCATACGGTGTCGTCTCAACGGATTTCGACGGAGCCCCATTTAAAGTGAATGCGGCAGTCTCTAAAGCATAGCCCCAAAATGAGAGCGGTAGATCGGTAAGAGACATCATAGATCGCACCATATCCAATAGAGTGCGATTACGACGTTCGGACACACCATTTCGCTGAGGTGTTCCAGGCGGCGTGAGTTGTGAAACTATTCCACATTTCCTTAAGTGTGTGCCAAATTCGTGACTTAAATATTCCCCTCCATGATCTGATCGTAGGAACTTTATTTTCCTGTCACGTTGATTCTCAACCTCACTCTGAAATTCCTTGAACTTTTCAAAGGTCTCAGACTTGTGTTTCATTAGGTAGACATACCCATATCTACTTAAGTCATCAGTGAGAGTGAGAACATAACGATAGCCACCGCGAGCCTCAACGCTCATTGGACCGCACACATCAGTATGTATGATTTCCAATAAGTTGGTTCCTCGCTCCATTGTTCCGGAGAACGGAGTCTTGGTCATCTTACCCATGAGGCATGGTTCGCACGTGTCAAATGATTCGTAATCAAGAGACTCCAAAAGTCCATCTGCATGGAGCTTCTTCATGCGTTTGACACCAATGTGACCAAGGCGGCAGTGCCACAAGTATGTGGGACTATCGTTATCAACTTTACATCTTTTGGTATTCACACTATGAATATGTGTAACATCACGTTCGAGATTCATCAAGAATAAACCATTGACCAGCGGGGCATGACCATAAAACATATCTCTCATATAAATAGAACAACCATTATTCTCGGATTTAAATGAGTAGCCATCTCGAATTAAATGAGGTCCTGATACAATGTTCATGCTCAAAGCTGGCACTAAATAACAATTATTGAGGTTTAAAACTAATCCCGTAGGTAAATGTAGAGGTAGCGTGCCGACGGCGATCACATCGACCTTGGAACCATTCCCGACGCGCATCGTCACCTCGTCCTTCGCCAGTCTCCGCTTATTCCGCAGCTCCTGTTTTGAGTTACAAATATGAGCAACCGCACCGGTATCAAATACCCAGGAGCTACTACGAGTACTGGTAAGGTACACATCAATTATATGTATATCACATATACCTTTGGTGTTGCCGGCCTTCTTGTCCGCTAAGTATTTGGGGTAGTTCCGCTTCCAGTGACCACTTCCCTTGCAATAAAAGCACTCAGTCTCAGGCTTGGGTCCATTCTTTGACTTCTTCCCGGTAACTGGCTTACCGGGCGCGGCAACTCCCTTGCCATCCTTCTTGAAGTGCTTCTTACCCTTGCCTTTCTTGAACTTAGTGGTTTTATTCACCATCAACACTTGATGTTCCTTTTTGATCTCCACCTCCGCTGATTTCAGCATTGAATATACCTCAGGAATGGACTTTTCCATCCCCTGCATATTGAAGTTCATCACAAAGCTCTTGTAGCTTGGTGGAACCGACTGAAGGATTCTGTCAATGACCGCGTCATCCGGGAGATTAACTCCCAGCTGAGACAAGCGGTTGTGTAACCCAGACATTTTGAGTATGTGCTCACTGACACAACTATTTTCCTCCATTTTACAACTGAAGAACTTGTCGGAGACTTCATATCTCTCGACCCGGGCATGATCTTGGAAAACCATTTTTAGCTCTTCGAACATCTCATATGCTCCATGTTTCTCAAAACGCTTTTGGAGCCCCGGTTCTAAGCTGTAAAGCATGCCGCACTGAACGAGGGAGTAATCATCAGCGCGTGATTGCCAAGCATTCATAACGTCTTGGTTCTCTGGGATGGGTGCTTCACCTAGCGGTGCTTCTAGGACATAATCTTTCTTGGCAGCTATGAGGATGATCCTCAGGTTCCGGACCCAGTCCGTATAGTTGCTGCCATCATCTTTCAGCTTGGTTTTCTCTAGGAACGCGTTGAAGTTGAGGGCAACGTGGGCCATTTGATCTACAAGACATATTGTAAAGATTTTAGACTAAGTTCATGATAATTAAGTTCATCTAATCAAATTATACAATGAACTCCCACTCAGATAGACATCCCTCCAGTCATCTAAGTGAAACATGATCCGAGTAAACTAGGCCGTGTCCGATCATCACGTGAGACGGACTAGTCAAGATCGGTGAACATCTTCATGTTGATCGTATATTCTATACGACTCATGCTCGACCTTTCGGTCTTCCGTGTTCCGAGGCCATGTCTGTACATGCTAGGCTCGTCAAGTCAACCTAAGTGTATTGCGTGTGTTCCGAGGCCATGTCTGTACATGCTAGGCTCGTCAACACCCGTTGTATGCGAACGTTAGAATCTATCACACCCGATCATCACGTGGTGCTTCGAAACAACGAACCTTTGCAACGGTGCACAGTTAGGGGGAACACTTTCTTGAAATTATTATAAGGGATCATCTTACTTACTACCGTCGTTCTAAGCAAATAAGATGTAAAACATGATAAACATCACACGCAATCAAATAGTGACATGATATGGCCGATATCATTTTGCTCCTTTGATCTCCGTCTTTGGGGCGCCATGATCATCTTCGTCACCGGCATGACACCATGATCTCCATCATCGTGTCTTCATGAAGTTGTCACGCCAACGATTACTTCTACTTCTATGGCTAACGTGTTTAGCAATAAAGTAAAGTAATTTACATGGCGTTATTCAATGACACGTAGGTCATACAAAAAATAAAGACAACTCCTATGGCTCCTGCCGGTTGTCATACTCATCGACATGCAAGTCGTGATTCCTATTACAAGAACATGATCAATCTCATACATCACATATATCTCATTCATCACATTCTTTTTGTCCATATCACATCACAAGGCACATGCTGCAAAAACAAGTTAGACGTCCTCTAATTGTTGTTGCAAGTTTTTACGTGGATTCTATAGGTTTCTAGCAAGAACGTTTCTTACCTACGTAAAACCACAACGTGATATGCCAATTTCTATTTACCCTTCATAAGGACCCTTTTCATCGAATCCGTTCCGACTAAAGTGGGAGAGACAGACACCCGCTAGCCACCTTATGCAACTAGTGCATGTCAGTCGGTGGAACCTGTCTCACGTAAGCGTACGTGTAAGGTCGGTCCGGGCCGCTTCATCCCACAATACCGACGAAACAAGATAAGACTAGTAGTGGCAAGAAAAATTGACAACATCTACGCCCACAACTGCTTTGTGTTCTACTCGTGCATAGTAACTACGCATAGGCCTGGCTCATGATGCCACTGTTGGGGATCGTTGCAGAATTTTAAAATTTTCTACGCATCACCAAGATCCATCTATGGAGTTTACTAGCAACGAGGGGAAAGGAGTGCATCTACATACCCTTGTAGATCGCGAGCGGAAGCGTTCAAGTGAACGGGGTTGATGGAGTCGTACTCGTCGTGATCCAAATCACTGATGACCGAGCGCCGAACGGACGGCACCTCCGCGTTCAACACACGTACGGAGCAGCGACGTCTCCTCCTTCTTGACCCAGCAAGGGGGGAGGAGAGGTTGATGGAGATCCAGCAGCACGACGGCGTGGTGGTGGAAGTAGCGGGGATCCCGGCAGGGCTTCGCCAAGCGCAAGCGGGAGGGAGAGGTGTCACGGGAGGGAGAGGGAGGCGCCAGGGGCTAGGGTACTGCTGCCCTCCCTCCCCCGGGGGGCGCCGGCCCTGGGATCCCATCTACATGGGGGGGCGGCGGCCAAGGGGGGAAACTTGCCCCCCAAGCCAGGTGGGGCGCCCCCCACCCTAGGGTTTCCAACCCTAGGCGCATGGGGAGGCCCATGGGGGTGCACCAGCCCACCAGGGGCTGGTTCCCCTCCCACTTCATCCCATGGGGCCCTCCGGGATAGGTGGCCCCACCCGGTGGACCCCCGGGACCCTTCCGATGGTCCCGGTACAATACCGATAACCCCCGAAACTTTCCCGGTGGCTAAAACTGGACTTCATATATATAATTCTTCACCTCCGGACCATTTCGGAACTGCTCGTGACATTCAGGATCTCATCCGGGACTCCGAACAACTTTCGGGTTTCCGCATACTAATATCTCTACAACCCTAGCGTCACCGTACCTTAAGTGTGTAGACCCTACGGGTTCGGGAGACATGCAGACATGACCGAGACGACTCTCCGGTCAATAACCAACAGCGGGATCTGGATACCCATGTTGGCTCCCACATGTTCCACGATGATCTCATCGGACGAACCACGATGTCGAGGATTCAATCAATCCCGTATACAATTCCCTTTGTCAATCGGTACATTACTTGCCCGAGATTCGATCGTCGGTATCCCAATACCTTGTTCAACCTCGTTACTGGCAACTCACTTTACTCGTACCGTAATGCATGATCCCGTGGCTAACTCCTTAGTCACATTGAGCTCATTATGATGATGCATTACCGAGTGGGCCCAGAGATACCTCTCCGTCATACGGAGTGACAAATCCCAGTCTCGATCCGTGCCAACCCAACAGACACTTTCGGAGATACCCGTAGTGCACCTTTATAGTCACCCAGTTACGTTGTGAAGTTTGGTACACCCAAAGCACTCCTATGGTATTCGGGAGTTGCATGATCTCATGGTCTAAGGAAATGATACTTGACATTGGAAAAGCTCTAGCAAACGAACTACACGATCTTTTGTGTTATGCTTAGGATTGGGTCTTGTCCATCACATCATTCTCCTAATGATGTGATCCCGTTATCAATGACATCTAATGTCCATAGTCAGGAAACCATGACTATCTGTTGATCAACGAGCTAGTCAACTAGAGGCTCACTAGGGACATGTTGTGGTCTATGTGTTCACACATGTAATACGATTTCCGAATAACACAATTATAGCATGAACAATAGACAATTATCATGAACAAAGAAAATATAATAATAATAACCATTTTATTATTGCCTCTAGGGCATATTTCCAACAATATCACCATCTTCATATCTCAAAACAATCATAAGGAATCAAACTTCTCATAGTATTCAATGCACTATATATGAAAGTTTTTATTATACCCATCTTGGATGCCTAACATACTAGGACTAGTTTTATAGCCAAAGCAAATTACCATGTTGTTCTAAAAGACTCTCAAAATAATATAAGTGAAGCATGAGAGATCAATAATTTCTATAAAATAAAACCACCACCGTGCTCTAAAAGGATATAAGTGAGCACTAGAGCAAAACTATCTAGCTCAAAAGATATAAGTGAAGCACATAGAGTATTCTAATGAATTCTGATTCATGTGTGTATCTCCCAAAAGGTGTGTACAACAAGGATGATTGTGGTAAAATAAAAATCAAAGACTCAAATCATACAAGACTCTCCAAGCAAAACACATATCATGTGGTGAATAAAAATATAGCCTCAAGTAACGTTACCGATAGACGAAGACGAAAGAGGGGATGCCTTCCGGGGCATCCCCAAGCTTAGGCTTTTGGTTGTCCTTGAATTTTACCTTCGGGTTCCTTGGGCATCCCCAAGATTAGGCTCTTGCCACTCCTTATTCCAAAATCCATCAAATCTTTACCCAAAAACTTGAAAACTTCACAACACAAAACTTCAACAGAAATTCTCATGAGCTCCGTTAGTATATAAGAAAATAAACCACCACTTTAAGGTACTGTAATGAACTCATTATTTATTTATATTGGTGTTAAACCTACTGTATTCCAACTTCTCTATGGTTCATACCCCCCGATACTACTCATAGATTCATCAAAATAAGCAAACAACACACGAAAAACAGAATCTGTCAAAACAGAACAGTCTGTAGCAATCTGATTTGTTCGAATACTTCTGTAACTCCAAGAATTCTGAAATAAATTGTTGGACGTGAGGAATTTTTCTATTAATCATTTGCAAAAAGAATCAACCTACAAGCACTCTCCAGTAAAAAGTGACAGCTAATCTCGTGAGTGCAAAAGTTTCTGTTTTTTACAGCAAGATCGCAAAGAATTCACCCATGTCTTCCCAAAGGTTCTACTTGGCACAAACAATAATTAAAACACAAAAACACATCTAACCAGAGGCTAGATGATTTATTTATTACTAAACAGGAACAAAAAGCAAAGAACAAAAATAAAATTGGGTTGCCTCCCAACAAGCGCTATCGTTTAACGCCCCTAGCTAGGCATTGATAATTTTAATGATGCTTACATGAAAGATAGCAATTGAAACACAAAGAGAGCATCATAAAACATGTGACAAACAATTTTAAGTATAACATGCTTCCTATGCATAGGTATTTCATAAGCAAAAAAATTATTAAGACAAGCAAAAACTACCATATGCAAGGAAGAAGAAAGAAACAATAGCAATCGCAACATGACGAGAGGAAATTTAGTAACATGAGAATTTCTACAACTATATTTTCCTCTCTCATAATAATTACATGTAGGATCATAAGAAAATTCAATAATATAGCTATCACATAACATATTTTCAGCACGATCCACATGCATGCAAAGTTGACACTCTTCCAAAATAGTGGGATCATTATCAAATAAAGTCATGACCTCTCCAAACCCACTTTTATCAAGAAATTCATAAGATTGAACATTATCCAAATATGTGGGATCCAAAGTTGACACTCTTCCAAACCCACTTTCAATGTTATTGCAAACATTATTATCAATCTCATATTCATCATGGAGCTTAAATAAATTTTCAAGATCATAAGAAGAATCACCCCAATCATGATCATTGCAACAAGTAGAGGACATAGCAAAACTAGCATCCCCAAGCTTAGGGTTTTGCATATTGTTAGCACAATTGACATAAATAGGATTTATAATAACATCATTGCAATCATGCTTTTCATTCAAAGATCTACCGTGATTCACTTCATAAAGTACTTCATCACAATTTTCAGATTCACGAATTTCAAGCAAAACCTCATAAATATAATCTAGTGCACACAACTCACTAGCAATTAGTTCATCATAATTGGATCTCTTAAAAAGATTAGCAAGTGGGTGAGGATCCATAAACTTTTAGCAAGCGAAGATGCAAGCAAAAACAAGGCACATGGTAACTCAAGCAAACAAAAGATCGAACGGAAGAAAGGGCGAAGAAAAGGCAAAGGTTCTCGAAAATCGTTTTAGAAGTGGGGGAGAGGAAAACGAGAGGCGAATGGCAAATAATGTAATGTGAGGGAGAAGAGTTTATGATGGGTACTTGGTATGTCTTGACTTGGCGTAGATCTCCCCGGCAACGGCGCCAGAAATTGGCAAGTTGACGGGAGATCAAATCTTGACTTGACTTGGCGCAAATCTCCCCGGCAATGGCGCCAGAAATCCTTCTTGCTACCTCTTGAGCATGCGTTGGTTTTCCCTTAAAGAGGAAAGGGTGATGCAGCAAAGTAGCGTAAGTATTTCCCTCAGTTTTGAGAACCAAGGTATCAATCCAGTAGGATACAACGCACAAGTCACCTAGTACCTGCACAAACAATCAAGAACCTTGCAACCAACGCAATAAAGGGGTTGTCAATCCCTTCACTGTCACTCGCAAAAGTGAGATATAATAAAAATAGTAAAGTAAATATTTTTGGTATTTTTGTTGTATAGATTGGAAAGTAAAGATTGCAAAATAGTAAACGAGATGCGATGTAAATAAAAGAGATGCAATATAATAAGAAAGAGACCCGGGGGCCATATGTTTCACTAGTGGCTTCTCTCAAGATAGCATGTATTACGGTGGATGAACAAATTACTGCCGAGCAATTGATAGAAAAGCGCATAGTTATGAAGATATCTAAGGCAATGATCATGAATATAGGCATCACGTCCGTGTCAAGTAGACCGAAACGATTCTGCATCTACTACTATTACTCCAAACATCGACCGCTATCCAGCATGCATCTAGAGTACTAAGTTTATAAGAACGGAGTAACGCATTAAGCAAGATGACATGATGTAGAGGGATAAACTCAAGCAATATGAAATAAACCCCATCTTTTTATCCTCGATGGCAACAATACAATACGTGCCTTGCTGCACCTACTGTCACTGGGAAAGGTCACCGCAAGATTGAACCCAAAGCCAAGCACTTCTCCCATTGCAAGAAAGATCAATCTAGTAGGCCAAACTAAACCGATAATTCGAAGAGACTTGCAAAGATATCAAATCATGCATATAAGAATTCAGAGAAGAACCAAATAATATCATAGATAATCTTGTTCATAAATCCACAATTCATCGGATCTCGGCAAACACACCGCAAAAGAGTATTACATCGAATAGATCTCCAAGAACATCAAGGAGAACTTTGTATTGAGAATCAAAGAGAGAGAAGAAGCCACCTAGCTAATAACTATGGACCCGAAGGTCTGTGGTAAACTACTCACGCTTCATCGGAGAGGCAATGGTGTTGATGTCGATGCCCTCCGTGATCGATTCCCCCTCCGGTGGATCACCGGAAAAGGCCCCAAGATGGGATCTCACGGGTACAGAAGGTTGCGGTGGTGGAAAAGTGGTTTCGTGGCTCTCTCTGATCGATCTACGGTATAAGAGTATATATAGGCGAAAGAAGTACGTCAGTGGAGCTACGAGGGCCCCACGAGGGTGGGGCGTGCCTACCCTCCTGGGCGCGCCCTCCTGCCTCGTGGCCTCCTCGTGGAGTTGCAGAATTCAACTCCAAGTCTTCTGGTTTGCTTTCGGTCCAGGAAAGATCATCGCGAAGGTTTCATTCCGTTTGGACTCCGTTTGGTATTCCTTTTCTGCGAAACCCTAAAATAGGCAAAAAGAAACAGAAACTGGCACTGGGCCTCCGGTTAATAGGTTAGTCCCAAAAATAATATAAAAGAGCATATTAAAGCCCATTAAACATCCAAAACGGATAATATAATAGCATGGAACAATCAAAAATTATAGATACGTTGGAGACGTATCAGTCCCACGTCGAAATGCTGTGGAGCGGGTGCCTGTGGATCCCACTGCTGAGGTTCTGCTTGTGCTAAAGCTAGGTTGTTCCGGTAGGCGATGATGTCCGTAGGCATAATCCTGTATCCACCCCTGGCAAAAGGATCAAACAAAGCAGGTGCAGGCAACGGAATAATATCACGAGTTTTCACACTAAAAACCAGGTTATGCAGAATAGGGATGTTAGGATAATCGGTAGCAACAAACTGGTGGTATTCCATAGCAGTGCGATCTAGGTGAACCTTGGGCAAAGGATAATCATGTTGGCGTATCTGAATGTTAAAGCGAGCTACCAAGTGAGTAGCATAAATACCACCATGTATTTTACCCTTGGATTTATTAATGTGGAGGCAACGTGCCACAATAGCTCCCAAGCTTTAAGTGTTGCCACCTTCAAGTGCACGACGTAAAACAGCAAGGTCTGGGCACTGAGTGCACCCACCTTCTCTCAAGCAAGCAAACACTTTGTAATGAAAAGAACAAAATAATGAACAGCAGGGAAGTGCAAGCTAGTGGCGGTGACACTCGATACTCCTCTCTCATCCCCTACAGACAGAGTACGATAAAAGCCTTCAAACTCTGCAGGCCTAGGCTCTACCAAACCACCATCAGAAGGAAGCAAGCATATTTCACAGAACTCAGTAAGCGGTATCTGATGGGGCTCAGCGTATAAATTAAACTACACTTCAGGGGATTATTCCTAGGAAGGAAATTAAAACTTTGCACAAAGGAATTTGTGAGGAGATGATATTGTTCACATTCAACTATGATGAAGTCGGTGAGGCCGACATTAGCAGCATATTGTGCAAACTCTTGAAGGATTCCGGCCCCTTCCATGAACGGGGTATACGGCCATTCGCACGGCCGTAGCTCCGTCAATCTCCAGGTGCGGAGATCACTATCAGATGACCGCCCAATCACTCCCTTGGAGTTCTTCTTGGAAGCAAACTTTCTAAAAAATACTCATGTTTTTCCTATGAACAACAATTCTGAAATTTTAGTCCTTCAAATTTTCTCAACAAAACTTTACAAAATTGGTAGCAACTACTCATAGGGATGTATAGAGGCCATAGCAAGCATTCAAACTACTTAAAACTCTAAGAATTCAACATGCAAGATCATCTACAGCAGCACCAAGAGTAGCTAATTATTCAAAATATAAACCACTAAAGAAAAAACTAATTGGAGAAACGGAGGAGTCACATACCAAGCAACAATTCCCCGAAACAGTTTCGGAAATGGAGCTTCGAACAAAGAGATCGAAATCCGCGGGTTTGAGAGCAAGAACACGAGAGAGAGAGAGCAATGGTGAATTTTTCTGGAGGTAGGTGGTGAAGTGGGATGAAGAGATAAGTGAGGGGGCCCATGTGGGGACCACAACCCCCCAGGCGCGCCCAAGTGGGTTGTGCCCACCTGGTGCACCTCCCTCTGATATTATTGCACCAACAATTCTTAAATATTCAGAAAAAATCATATTAAATTTTCAGAGCATTCTAAGAACTTTTATTTTTGGGTCATTTTTTATTCCACGGGAAATTCAGAAAACAGATAAAACATGGCATTTATTTTATTTAAATAATAAAAACAGAAAATAAAAGGTAGGGACAGAAGGTAGTGCTCACTAAATTCATCAACTTCATACCTCTAAAAAATGATCCATTAATAAGGTTGATCAAGTCTTATTAACAACCACTTTCGATTAGCATGAAACCGAAGAACTTTCGTAAATCACTAAGTTACCTCAACGGGGATATGAATGTCCCCAATAATAAGCATTTCATATTTCGTTTTGACAGTAGGTAGAGGTAGTTGAAAACTTCCAATAGTGATTGTCGGAGATTTTTCAATAACATTAATACCATTCACTTGGAATTGTTTCTTCAAAAAGTGCACCGTATGCTCATTACCATTGATATGAAAAGTGACCTTGCTTTTATTGCAATCAATAACAGCCCCTGCAGTATTCAAGAAGGGTCTACCAAGGATAATCGACATGTTTGTCGTCCTCGGGCATCTCAAGTATAACAAAGTCAGTCAAAATAGTAACATTAGCAACAACAACGGGCACATCCTCACAAATACCGATAGGTATGGCAGTTGATTTGTCAGGCATTTGCAAAGATATTTCAGTAGGTGTGAGTTTATTCAAATCAAGTCTTTTATATAAAGAGAAAGGCATAACACTAACACCAGCTCCCAAATCACATAAAGCAGTTTTCACATAATTTCTTTTGATGGAGCAAGGTATAGTTGGTATTCCTGGATCTCCAATTTTTTTAGGTACTCCATCCTTAAAAGTATAATTAGCAAGCATGGTGGAGATTTTAGCTTCCAGTATTTTTCCCTTATTGGTGATGATGTCTTTCATATACTTTGCATAAGGAGGCATTTTCAAGATATGAGTCAAGCGAGTACGCAAAAAGACTGGCCTTAGCATTTCAGCAAAGCGTTCAAATTCTTCATCATCTTTATTTTTAGTTGACTTAGGTGGAAAAGGCATAGGTTTCTGAACCCACGGTTCTCTTTCTTTACCGTGTTTTCTAGCAACAAAGTCTCTTTTATCATATCTTTTATTCTTGGGTTGTGGGTTATCAAGATCAACTACTGGTTCTATCTCAACATCATTGTCTGGTTCTTTATTATTTGTTTGAGTGTCTTCATGAACCTCATCATTATCTTTTTCATTATCAGAAGGTGAGTGTTCACTACCAAGTTGAGTTTCAGCATCAGAGATAGAGACTTCATTATCATTATGAGGAGGTTTTTCTACTTCAGGTTCACTAGAGGCATGCAAAGTCCTATCATTTTTCTTCTTATTTTTCTTCTTAGAAGGACTACGTGTATCAGTGCTAACTCTTTGAGAGTCTTGTTCAATTATTTTTGGGTGTCCCTCAGGATAAAGTGGTTCCTGAGTCATTTTACCTCCTCTAGTTGCTACTCTAACATCAAAGTCATGTATGTTATTATTCATTTCTTTAAGCAATTCTCTTTGAGATTTAGCAACTTGTTCTAACTAAGTTTGAACCATAGAAGCATGCTTTCCCACACCTCTAACATCATTTGAGATTCTAAATAACAAGTCACTCAAGCGAGCAATCATATCAGAATTGTATTTCAATTGTTTCATAACATTTGCATTGAAGTGATCTTGTTTTCTAATGTAATTCTCAAACTCATAAAGGCATTAGCTAGGATGCATATTGTGAGGGTTGTCATTATCATTGAATTTCATTAGAGAATTTACCTCTACCACCTTAGGTGGCGGTGTATTAAGCCCATGTATTTCTTCAATAGGAGGTAAATTTTTGACATCCTCAACTTTAATACCTTTTTCCTTCATAGATTTCTTTGCCTCTTGCATATCTTCAGGACTGAGATATAAGATACCCCTCTTCTTCGGAGTGGGTTTAGTAGGTGGTTCAGGAAGAGTCCAATCATCATACTTTTTTAATATGTTATTCAATAACTCTTTAGCTTGCCCAATAGTTCGTTCCCTGAAAACACAACCTGTTGGGGAACGTAGTAATTTCAAAAAAAATCATACGCACACACAAGATCAAGGTGATGCATAGCAACGAGAGGGGAGAGTGTAGTCCACGTACCCTCATAGACCGTAAGCAAAAGCGTTATGACAACGCGGTTGATGTAGCCGTATGTATTCACGATCCGACCGATCCTAGTACCGAAAGTACGGCACCTCCGCGATCTGCACACGCTCGGCTCGGTGACGTCCCACGAACTCTTGATCCAGCTGAGTGTCGAGGGAGAGCTTCATCAGCACGACGGCATCATGACGGTGATCATGAAGCTACCGGCATAGGGCTTCGCCTAAGCACTGCAACGATATGACCGAGGAGGATTATGGTGGAGGGGGCACCGCACACGGCTAATAGATCAATGATCAACTTGTGTGTTCTAGGGTGCCCCCCTGCCCCCGTATATAAAGGAGCAAGGGGGGAGGCCGGCCGGCCCTAGGGCACGCCAAGGAGGGGAGGAGTCCTCCTCCTAGTAGGAGTAGGACTCCCCCTTTCCTAGTCCAACTAGGAGGGGGAGGGGGAAGGAAGGAGAGGGAGAGAGGGAGGGAAAGAGGGGGCGCCGCCCCCCTCGTCCAATTCGGACTCCTCAAGGGTGGGGGGCGCGTGGCCAGCCCTAAGGCCCCCTCCTCTCTCTCTCTCACAAGGCCTATGTTGGCCCATTAGTTCCCCCGGGGGGTTCCGATAACCCTCCGGCACTCCAATAATTATTCGGTGAACCCCGGAACTCATCCGGTGTCCGAATATAGTCATCCAATATATCAATCTTTATGTCTCGACCATTTCGAGACTCCTCGTCATGTCCGTGATCACATCTGGGACTCCGAACTATCTTCGGAACATCAAAACACATAAACTCATAATACCGATCGTCACCGAATGTTAAGCGTGCGGACCCTACGGGTTCGAGAACTATGTAGACATGACCGAGACTCATCTCCGGTTAATAACCAATAGCGGAACCTGGATGCTCATATTGGTTCCTACATATTCTATGAAGAACTTTATCGGTCAAACCGCATAACAACATACGTTGTTCCCTTTGTCATTGGTATGTTACTTGCCCGAGATTCGATCGTTGGTATCTCAATACCTAGTTCAATCTCGTTACCGGCAAGTCTCTTTACTCGTTTCGTAATGCATCATCCCGCAACTAACTCATTAGTCACATTGCTTGCAAGGCTTATAGTGATGTGCATTACCGAGAGGGCCCAGAGATACCTCTCCGACAATCGGAGTGACAAATCCTAATCTCGATCTATGCCAACTCAACAAGTACCATCGGAGACACCTGTAGAGCACCTTTATAATCACCCAGTTATGTTGTGACGTTTGGTAGCACACAAAGTGTTCCTCCGGTATTCGGGAGTTGCATAATCTCATTGTTGGGGAACGTAGTAATTTCAAAAAAATTCTACGCACACGCAAGATCATGGTGATGCATAGCAACGAGAGGGGAGAGTGTTGTCCACGTACCCTCATAGACCGAAAGCGGAAGCGTTAACACAACGCGGTTGATGTAGTCGTACGTCTTCACGATCCGACCTATCAAGTACCAAACGCACGGCACCTCCGAGTTCAGCACACGTTCAGCTCGATGACGTCCCTCGAACTCCGATCCAGCTGAGTGTTGAGGGAGAGTTTCATCAGCACGACGGCGTGGTGAAAATGATGATGTTCTACCGACGCAGGGCTTCGCCTAAGCACCGCTATGATATTATCGAGGTGTAATATGGTGGAGAGGGGCACCGCACACGCCTAAGAGATCAATGATCAATTGTGTGTTTAGAGATGCCCCCCTGCCCCCGTATATAAAGGAGCAAGGGGGGGGGGTTCGGCCGGCCAAGGGGAGAGGCGCGCCAGGAGGAGTCCTACTCCTACCGGGAGTAGGACTCCCCCCCTTTTCCATGTTGGACTAGGAGAGAGAGAGGGGGAAGAGGTGGAGGGGAGGAAGGAAGGGGGGCGCCGCCCCCCTCTCCTTGTCCTATTCGGACTGGGGGGGAGGGGCGTGCGGCCCTGCCCTGGCCTCCTCTCCTCTCTTCCACCTAGGCCCACTAAGGCCCATTAAGTTACCGGGGGGTTCCGGTAACCTCCCGGTACTCCGGAAAAATCCCGATTTCACCCGGAACACTTCCGATATCCAAACATAGGCTTCCAATATATCAATCTTTATGTCTCGACCATTTCGAGACTCCTCGTCATGTCCGTGATCACATCCGGGACTCCGAACAACCTTCGGTACATCAAAACATATAAACTCATAATATAACTGTCATCGTAACGTTAAGCGTGCGGACCCTACGGGTTCGAGAACTATGTAGACATGACCGAGACACCTCTCCGGTCAATAACCAATAGCGGAACCTGGATGCTCATATTGGCTCCCACATATTCTACGAAGATCTTTATCGGTCAGACCGCATAACAACATACGTTGTTCCCTTTGTCATCGGTATGTTACTTGCCCGAGATTCGATCGTCGGTATCTCGATACCTAGTTCAATCTCGTTACCGGCAAGTCTCTTTACTCGTTCCGTAATACATCATCCCGCAACTAACTCATTAGTTACAATGCTTGCAAGGCTTATAGTGATGTGTATTACTGAGTGGGCCCAGAGATACCTCTCCGACAATCGGAGTGACAAATCCTAATCTCGAAATACGCCAACCCAACAAGTACCTTTGGAGACACCTGTAGAGCACCTTTATAATCACCCAGTTACGTTGTGACGTTTGGTAGCACACAAAGTGTTCCTCCGGTAAACGGGAGTTGCATAATCTCATAGTCATAGGAACATGTATAAGTCATGAAGAAAGCAATAGCAACATACTAAACGATCGAGTGCTAAGCTAACGGAATGGGTCAAGTCAATCACATCATTCTCCTAATGATGTGATCCCGTTAATCAAATGACAACTCATGTCTATGGCTAGGAAACATAACCATCTTTGATCAACGAGCTAGTCAAGTAGAGGCATACTAGTGACACTCTGTTTGTCTATGTATTCACACAAGTATTATGTTTCCGGTTAATACAATTCTAGCATGAATAATAAACATTTATCATGATATAAGGAAATAAATAATAACTTTATTATTGCCTCTAGGGCATATTTCCTTCAGTCTCCCACTTGCACTAGAGTCAATAATCTAGATTACACAGTAATGATTCTTACACCCATGGAGTCTTGGTGCTGATCATGTTTTGCTCGTGGAAGAGGCTTAGTCAACGGGTCTGCAACATTCAGATCCGTATGTATCTTGCAAATTTCTATGTCTCCCACCTGGACTAAATCCCGGATGGAATTGAAGCGTCTTTTGATGTGCTTGGTTCTCTTGTGAAATCTGGATTCCTTTGCTAAGGCAATTGCACCAGTATTGTCACAAAAGATTTTCATTGGACCCGATGCACTAGGTATGACACCTAGATCGGATATGAACTCCTTCATCCAGACTCCTTCATTTGCTGCTTCCGAAGCAGCTATGTACTCCGCTTCACACGTAGATCCCGCCACGACACTTTGCTTAGAACTGCACCAACTGACAGCTCCACCGTTCAATGTAAACACGTATCCGGTTTGCGATTTAGAATCGTCCGGATCAGTGTCAAAGCTTGCATCAACGTAACCATTTACGATGAGCTCTTTGTCACCTCCATAAACGAGAAACATATCCTTAGTCCTTTTCAGGTATTTCAGGATGTTCTTGACCGCTGTCCAGTGATCCACTCCTGGATTACTTTGGTACCTCCCTGCTAAAC
Organism: Triticum aestivum; assembly: GCF_018294505.1. Classification (NCBI taxonomy): domain Eukaryota; kingdom Viridiplantae; phylum Streptophyta; class Magnoliopsida; order Poales; family Poaceae; genus Triticum; species Triticum aestivum. The sequence goes on along the minus strand of NC_057802.1, from coordinate 464,351,569 downwards.
TTATAGCAAGGCACACATCAGGTCTGGTACACAGCATTGCATACATGATAGAGCCTATGGCTGAAGCATAGGGAACATCTTTCATCTTCTCTCTATCTTCTGCAGTGGTCGGGCATTGAGTCTTACTCAATCTCACACCTTGTAGTACAGGCAAGAACCCTTTCTTTGCTTGATCCATTTTGAACTTCTTCAAAACTTTGTCAAGGTATGTGCTTTGTGAAAGTCCAATTAAGCGTCTTGATCTATCTCTATAGATCTTGATGCCCAATATATATGCAGCTTCACCGAGGTCTTTCATTGAAAAACTCTTATTCAAGTATCCCTTTATGCTATCCAGAAATTCTATATCATTTCCAATTAGCAATATGTCATCCACATATAATATCAGAAATGCTACTGAGCTCCCACTCACTTTCTTGTAAATACAGGCTTCTCCAAAAGTCTGTATAAAACCAAATGCTTTGATCACACTATCAAAGCGTTTATTCCAACTCCGAGAGGCTTGCACCAGTCCATAAATGGATCGCTGGAGCTTGCACACTTTGTTAGCTCCCTTTGGATCGACAAAACCTTCCGGTTGCATCATATACAACTCTTCTTCCAGAAATCCATTCAGGAATGCAGTTTTGACATCCATTTGCCAAATTTCATAATCATAAAATGCGGCAATTGCTAACATGATTCGGACAGACTTGAGCATCGCTACGGGTGAGAAGGTCTCATCGTAGTCAATCCCTTGAACTTGTCGAAAACCTTTCGCAACAAGTCGAGCTTTATAGACAGTAACATTACCGTCAGCGTCAGTCTTCTTCTTGAAGATCCATTTATTTTCAATGGCTTGCCGATCATCGGGCAAGTCAACCAAAGTCCATACTTTGTTCTCATACATGGATCCCATCTCGGATTTCATGGCCTCAAGCCATTTTGCGGAATCTGGGCTCACCATCGCTTCTTCATAGTTCGTAGGTTCGTCATGGTCTAGTAACATAACCTCCAGAACAGGATTACCGTACCACTCTGGTGCGGATCTTAATCTGGTTGACCTACGAGGTTCAGTAATAACTTGATCTGAAGTTTCATGATCATTATCATTAACTTCCTCACTAATTGGTGTAGGTGTCGCAGAAACTGGTTTCTGTGATGATCTACTTTCCAATAAGGGAGCAGGTACAGTTACCTCATCAAGTTCTACTTTCCTCCCACTCACTTCTTTCGAGAGAAACTCCTTCTCTAGAAAGGATCCATTCTTAGCAACGAATGTCTTGCCTTCGGATCTGTGATAGAAGGTGTACCCAACAGTCTCCTTTGGGTATCCTATGAAGACACATTTCTCCGATTTAGGTTCGAGCTTATCAGGTTGAAGTTTCTTCACATAAGCATCGCAACCCCAAACTTTAAGAAACGACAACTTTGGTTTCTTGCCAAACCATAGTTCATAAGGCGTCGTCTCAACGGATTTCGATGGTGCCCTATTTAGAGTGAATGCAGCCGTCTCTAAAGCATAACCCCAAAACGATAGCGGTAAATCAGTAAGAGACATCATAGATCGCACCATATCTAGTAAAGTACGATTACGACGTTCGGACACACCATTACGTTGTGGTGTTCCGGGTGGCGTGAGTTGCGAAACTATTCCGCATTGTTTCAAATGTAGGCCAAACTCGTAACTCAAATATTCTCCTCCACGATCTGATCGTAGAAACTTTATTTTCTTGTTACGATGATTTTCAACTTCGCTCTGAAATTCTTTGAACTTTTCAAATGTTTCAGACTTATGTTTCATTAAGTAGATATACCCATATCTGCTCAAATCATCTGTGAAGGTGAGAAAATAACGATATCCGCCACGAGCCTCAATATTCATCGGACCACATACATCTGTATGTATGATTTCCAACAAATTAGTTGCTCTCTCCATAGTTCCGGAGAACGGTGTTTTAGTCATCTTGCCCATGAGACACGGTTCGCAAGTACCAAGTGATTCATAATCAAGTGATTCCAAAAGTCCATCATTATGGAGTTTCTTCATGCGCTTTACACCGATATGACCTAAACGGCAGTGCCACAAATAAGTTGCACTATCATTATCAACTCTGCATCTTTTGGCTTCGACATTATGAATATGTGTGTCACTACTACCGAGATTCATTAAAAATAGACCACTCTTCAAGGGTGCATGACCATAAAAGATATTACTCATATAAATAGAACAACCATTATTCTCTGATTTAAATGAATAACCGTCTCGCATCAAACAAGATCCAGATATAATGTTCATGCTCAACGCTGGCACCAAATAACAATTATTTAGGTCTAATACTAATCCCGAAGGTAGATGTAGAGGTAGCGTGCCGACGGCGATCACATCGACTTTGGAACCGTTTCCCACGCGCATCGTCACCTCGTCCTTGGCCAGTGTTCGCTTAATCCGTAGTCCCTGTTTCGAGTTGCAAATATTAGCAACAGAACCAGTATCAAATACCCAGGTGCTACTGCGAGCTCTGGTAAGGTACACATCAATAACATGTATATCACATATACCTTTGTTCACCTTGCCATCCTTCTTATCCGCCAAATACTTGGGGCAGTTCCGCTTCCAGTGACCAGTCTGCTTGCAGTAGAAGCACTCAGTCTCAGGCTTAGGTCCAGATTTGGGTTTCTTCTCCTGAACAGCAACTTGCTTGCTGTTCTTCTTGAAGTTCCCCTTCTTCTTCCCTTTGCCCTTTTTCTTGAAACTAGTGGTCTTATTGACCATCAACACTTGATGCTCCTTTTTGATTTCTACCTCCGCTGCCTTTAGCATTGCGAAGAGCTCGGGAATTGTCTTATTCATCCCTTGCATGTTATAGTTCATCACGAAGCTCTTGTAGCTTGGTGGCAGTGATTGAAGAATTCTGTCAATGACGCTATCATCCGGAAGATTAACTCCCAGTTGAATCAAGTGATTGTTATACCCAGACATTTTGAGTATATGCTCACTGACAGAACTATTCTCTTCCATCTTGCAGCTGTAGAACTTATTGGAGACTTCATATCTCTCAATCCGGGCATTTGCTTGAAATATTAACTTCAACTCCTGGAACATCTCATATGCTCCATGACGTTCAAAACGTCGTTGAAGACCCGGTTCTAAGCCGTAAAGCATGGCACACTGAACTATCGAGTAGTCATCAGCTTTGCTCTGCCAGACGTTCATAACTTCTGGTGTTGCTCTTGCAGCAGGCCTGGCACCCAGCGGTGCTTCCAGGACGTAATTCTTCTGTGCAGCAATGAGGATAATCCTCAAGTTACGGACCCAGTCCGTGTAATTGCTACCATCATCTTTCAACTTTGCTTTCTCAAGGAACGCATTAAAATTCAACGGAACAACAGCACGGGCCATCTATCTACAATTAACATAGACAAGCAAGATACTATCAGGTACTAAGTTCATGATAAATTTAAGTTCTATTAATCATATTACTTAAGAACTCCCACTTAGATAGACATCCCTCTAATCATCTAAGTGATTACGTGATCCAAATCAACTAAACCATAACCGATCATCACGTGAAATGGAGTAGTTTTCAATGGTGAACATCACTATGTTGATCATATCTACTATATGATTCACGCTCGACCTTTCGGTCTCAGTGTTCCGAGGCCATATCTGCATATGCTAGGCTCGTCAAGTTTAACCTGAGTATTCTGCGTGTGCAAAACTGGCTTGCACCCGTTGTAGATGGACGTAGAGCTTATCACACCCGATCATCACGTGGTGTCTGGGCACGACGAACTTTGGCAACGGTGCATACTCAGGGAGAACACTTTTATCTTGAAATTTTAGTGAGAGATCATCTTATAATGCTACCGTCAATCAAAGCAAGATAAGATGCATAAAAGATAAACATCACATGCAATCAATATAAGTGATATGATATGGCCATCATCATCTTGTGCTTGTGATCTCCATCTCCGAAGCACCGTCATGATCACCATCGTCACCGGCGCGACACCTTGATCTCCATCGTAGCATCGTTGTCGTCTCGCCAACTATTGCTTTTACGACTATCGCTACCGCTTAGTGATAAAGTAAAACAATTACATGGCGATTGCATTGCATACAATAAAGCGACAACCATATGGCTCCTGCCAGTTGCCGATAACTCGGTTACAAAACATGATCATCTCATACAATAAAATATAGCATCATGTCTTGACCATATCACATCACAACATGCCCTGCAAAAACAAGTTAGACGTCCTCTACTTTGTTGTTGCAAGTTTTACGTGGCTGCTACGGGCTTAGCAAGAACCGTTCTTACCTACGCATCAAAACCACAACGATAGTTTGTCAAGTTGGTGCTGTTTTAACCTTCGCAAGGACCGGGCGTAGCCACACTCGGTTCAACTAAAGTGAGAGAGACAGACACCCGCCAGTCACCTTTAAGCAACGAGTGCTCGCAACGGTGAAACCAGTCTCGCGTAAGCGTACGCGTAATGTCGGTCCGGGCCGCTTCATCTCACAATACCGCTGAACCAAAATATGACATGCTGGTAAGCAGTATGACTTATATCGCCCACAACTCACTTGTGTTCTACTCGTGCATATAACATCAACGCATAAAACCAGGCTCGGATGCCACTGTTGGGGAACGTAGTAATTTCAAAAAAATTCCTACGCACACGCAAGATCATGGTGATGCATAGCAACGAGAGGGGAGAGTGTTGTCCACGTACCCTCGTAGACCGAAAGCGGAAGCGTTAACACAACGCGGTTGATGTAGTCGTACGTCTTCACGATCCGACCGATCAAGTACCGAACGCACGGCACCTCCGAGTTCAGCACACGTTCAGCTCGATGACGTCCCTCGAACTCCGATCCAGCCGAGTGTTGAGGGAGAGTTTCGTCAGCACGACGGCGTGGTGACAATGATGATGTTCTACCGACGCAGGGCTTCGCCTAAGCACCGCTACGATATTATCGAGGTGTAATATGGTGGAGGGGGCACCGCACACGGCTAAGAGATCAATGATCAATTGTGTGTCTAGAGGTGCCCCCTGCCCCCGTATATAAAGGAGCAAGGGGGGGTTCGGCCGGCCAAGGGGAGAGGCGCGCCAGGAGGAGTCCTACTCCTACCGGGAGTAGGACTCCCCCCTTTTCCATGTTGGACTAGGAGAGAGAGGGGGAAGAGGTGGAGGGGAGGAAGGAAAGGGGGGCGCCGCCCCCCTCTCCTTGTCCTATTCGGACTGGGGGGGAGGGGCGTGCGGCCCTGCCCTGGCCTCCTCTCCTCTCTTCCACCTAGGCCCACTAAGGCCCATTAAGTTACCGGGGGGTTCCGGTAACCTCCCGGTACTCCGGAAAAATCCCGATTTCACCCGGAACACTTCCGATATCCAAACATAGGCTTCCAATATATCAATCTTTATGTCTCGACCATTTCGAGACTCCTCGTCATGTCCGTGATCACATCCGGGACTCCGAACAACCTTCGGTACATCAAAACATATAAACTCATAATATAACTGTCATCGTAACGTTAAGCGTGCGGACCCTACGGGTTCGAGAACTATGTAGACATGACCGAGACACCTCTCCGGTCAATAACCAATAGCGGAACCTGGATGCTCATATTGGCTCCCACATATTCTACGAAGATCTTTATCGGTCAGACCGCATAACAACATACGTTGTTCCCTTTGTCATCGGTATGTTACTTGCCCGAGATTCGATCGTCGGTATCTCGATACCTAGTTCAATCTCGTTACCGGCAAGTCTCTTTACTCGTTCCGTAATACATCATCCCGCAACTAACTCATTAGTTACAATGCTTGCAAGGCTTATAGTGATGTGTATTACTGAGTGGGCCCAGAGATACCTCTCCGACAATCGGAGTGACAAATCCTAATCTCGAAATACGCCAACCCAACAAGTACCTTTGGAGACACCTGTAGAGCACCTTTATAATCACCCAGTTACGTTGTGACGTTTGGTAGCACACAAAGTGTTCCTCCGGTAAACGGGAGTTGCATAATCTCATAGTCATTGGAACATGTATAAGTCATGAAGAAAGCAATAGCAACATACTAAACGATCGAGTGCTAAGCTAACGGAATGGGTCAAGTCAATCACATCATTCTCCTAATGATGTGATCCCGTTAATCAAATGACAACTCATGTCTATGGCTAGGAAACATAACCATCTTTGATCAACGAGCTAGTCAAGTAGAGGCATACTAGTGACACTCTGTTTGTCTATGTATTCACGCAAGTATTATGTTTCCGGTTAATACAATTCTAGCATGAATAATAAACATTTATCATGATATAAGGAAATAAATAATAACTTTATTATTGCCTCTAGGGCATATTTCCTTCACTCATAGTCATAGGAACATGTATAAGTCATGAAGAAAGCAATAGCAACATACTAAACGATCAAGTGCTAAGCTAACGGGATGGGTCAAGTCAATCACATCATTCTCTAATGATGTGATCCCGTAAATCAAATGACAACTCATGTCTATGGCTAGGAAACTTAACCATCTTTGATTCAACGAGCTAGTCAAGTAGAGGCATACTAGTGACACTCTGTTTGTCTATGTATTCACACATGTACTAAGTTTCCAGTTAATACAATTCTAGCATGAATAATAAACATTTATCATGATATAAGGAAATATAAATAACAACTTTATTATTGCCTCTAGGGCATATTTCCTTCAGTCTCCCACTTGCACTAGAGTCAATAATCTAGATTACACAGTAATGATTCTAACACCCATGGAGTCTTGGTGTTGATCATGTTTTGCTCGTGAGAGAGGCTTAGTCAATGGATCTGCAACATTCAGATCTATATGTATCTTGCAAATCTCTATGTCTCCCTCCTTGACTTGATCGCGGATGGAACTGAAGCATCTCTTGATGTGCTTGGTTCTCTTGTGAAATCTGGATTCCTTTGCCAAGGCAATTGCACCAGTATTGTCACAAAAGATTTTCATTGGTCCCGATGCACTAGGTATGACACCTAGATCGGATATGAACTCCTTCATCCAGACTCCTTCATTTGCTGCTTCCGAAGCAGCTATGTACTCCGCTTCACACGTAGATCCCGCCACGACGCTTTGTTTAGAACTGCACCAACTGACAGCTCCACCGTTCAATATAAATACGTATCCGGTTTGTGACTTAGAGTCATCCGGATCAGTGTCAAAGCTTGCATCGACATAAGCATTTACGACGAGCTCTTTGTCACCTCCATAAACGAGAAACATATCCTTAGTCCTTTTCAGGTATTTCAGGATGTTCTTGACCGCTATCCAGTGATCCACTCCTGGATTACTTTGGTACCTCCCTGCTAAACTAATAGAAATGCACACATCAGGTCTGGTACACAGCATTGCATACATGATAGAGCCTATGGCTGAAGGATAGGGAACAACTTTCATTTTCTCTCTATCTTCTGCAGTGGTCGGGCATTGAGTCTGACTCAACTTCACACCTTGTAACACAGGCAAGAACCCTTTCTTTGCTTGATCCGTTTTGAACTTCTTCAAAACTTTATCAAGGTATGTGCTTTGTGAAAGTCCAATTAAGTGTCTCGATCTATCTCTATAGATCTTGATGCCCAATATATAAGCAGCTTCACCGAGGTATTTCATTGAAAAACTCTTGTTCAAGTATCCTTTTATGCTATCCAGAAATTCTATATCATTTCCAATCAACAATATGTCATCCACATATAATATTAGAAATGCTACAGAGCTCCCACTCACTTTCTTGTAAATACAGGCTTCTCCAAAAGTCTGTATAAAACCATACGCTTTGATCAGACTATTAAAACGTTTATTCCAACTCCGAGATGCTTGCACCAGTCCATAAATGGATCGCTGGAGCTTGCACACTTTGTTAGCATCCTTTGGATCAATAAAACCTTCAGGTTGCATCATATACAACTCTTCTTCCAGAAATCCATTCAGGAATGCAGTCTTTACATCCATTTGCAAAATTTCATAATCATAAAATGCAGCAATTGCTAACATGATTCGGACGGACTTAAGCATCGCTACGGGTGAGAATGTCTCATCGTAGTCAACTCCTTGAACTTGTCAAAAACCTTTCGCAACAAGTCAAGCTTTGTAGACAGTAACATTACCGTCAGCGCCAGTCTTCTTCTTGAAGATCCATTTATTCTCGATGGCTTGCCGATCATCGGGCAAGTCAACCAAAGTCCACACTTTGTTCTCATACATGGATCCCATCTCAGATTTCATGGCCTCAAGCCATTTCGCGGAATCTGGGCTCATCATAGCTTCCTCATAGTTCGTAGGTTCGTCATGGTCAAGTAACATGACCTCCAGAACAGGATTACCGTACTACTCTGGTGCGGATCTTACTCTGGTTGACCTACGAGGTTCAGTAGTAACTTGATCTGAAGTTACATGATCATCATCATTAGCTTCCTCACTAATTGGTGTAGGAGTCACAGGAACAGATTTATGTGATGAACTACTTTCCAATAAGGGAGCAGGTATAGTTACCTCAACAAGTTCTACTTTCCTCCTACTCACTTCTTTTGAGGGAAACTCCTTTTCTAGAAAGGATACATTCTTAGCAACGAATGTCTTGCCTTCGGATCTGTGATAGAAGGTGTACCCAACAGTCTCATTTCGGTATCCTATGAAGACACATTTCTCCGATTTGGGTTCGAGCTTATCAGGTTGAAGCTTTTTCACATAAGCATCGCAGCCCCAAACTTTAAGAAACGACAAATTGGGTTTCTTGCTAAACCACAGTTCATAAGGTGTCGTCTCAACGGATTTAGATGGTGCCCTATTTAACGTGAGTGCAGCCGTCTCTAAAGCATAACCCCAAAACGATAGCGGTAAATCAGTAAGAGACATCATAGATCGCACCATATCTAGTAAAGAACAATTACGACGTTCGGACACACCATTACGCTATGGTGTTCCGGGTGGCGTGAGTTGCGAAACTATTCCGCATTGTTTCAAATGAAGACCAAACTTGTAACTCAAATATTCTCCTCCACAATCAGATCGTAGAAACTTTATTTTCTTGTTATGATGACTTTCTACTTCACTCTGATATTCTTTGAACTTTTCAAATGTTTCAGATTTATGCTTGATCAAGTAGATATACCCATATCTGCACAAATCATTTGTGAAGGTGAGAAAATAACGATACCCGCCACGAGCCTCAACATTCATCAGACCACATACATCAGTATGTATGATTTCCAACAAATTTGTTGCTCGCTCCATTATTCTGGAGAACGGCGTTTTAGTCATCTTGCCCATGAGGCATGGTTCGCAAGAACGAAGTGATTCATAATCAAGTGATTCCAAAAGTCCATCCGAATGGGGTTTCTTCATGCGCTTTACACCAATATGACCTAAACAGGAGTGCCATAGATATGTTGCACTATCATTATCAACTCTGCATCTTTTGGCTTCAATATTATGAATATGTGTGTCACTACTATCGAGATTCAACAAAAATAGACCACTCTTCAAGGGTGCATGACCATAAAAGATATTACTCATATAAATAGAACAACCATTATTCTCTGATTTAAATGAATAATCGTCTCGCATCAAACAAGATCCAGATATAATGTTCATGCTTAACACTGGCACCAAATAACAATTATTCAGGTCTAAAACTAACCCCGAAGGTAGATGTAGAGGTAGCGTGCCGACTGCGATCACATCGACTTTGGAACCATTTCCCACGCCCATCGTCACCTCGTCCTTAGCCAATCTTCTCTTAATCCGTAGTCCCTGTTTCAAGTTGCAAATATTAGCAACAGAACCAGTATCAAATACCCAGGCACTACTGCGAGTATTAGTAAGGTACACATCAATAACATGTATATCACATATACCTTTGTTCACCTTGTCATCCTTCTTATCCGCCAAATACTTGGGGCAGTTCCGCTTCCAGTGACCAGTCCCTTTGCAGTGGAAGCACTCAGTCTCAGGCTTAGGTCCAGACTTGGGCTTCTTCACTTGAGCAGCAACTTGCTTGCCGTTCTTCGTAAAGTTCCCCTTCTTCCCTTTACCCTTTTTCTTGAAACTGGTGGTCTTGTTGACCATCAACACTTGATGCTTTTTCTTGATTGTACCTCCGCAGCCTTTAGCATTGCGAAGAGCTCGGGAATTGTCTTATCCATCCCTTGCATATTATAGTTCATCACGAAGCTCTTGTAGCTTGGTGGTAGTGATTGAAGAATTCTGTCAATGACACTATCATCAGTAAGATTAACTCCCAGTTGAATCAAGTGATTGTTATACCCAGACATTTTGAGTATATGCTCACTGACAGAACTATTCTCCTCCATCTTGCAGTTGTAGGACTTATTGGAGACTTCATATCTCTCAATCCGGGCATTTGCTTGAAATATTAACTTCAACTCCTGGAACATCTCATATGCTCCATGACGTTCAGAACGTTGTTGAAGTCCTGGTTCTAAGCCGTAAAGGATGGCCACACTGAACTATCGAGTAGTCATCAGCTTTGCTCTGCCAGACGTTCATAACATCTGGCGTTGCTCCTGCAGCGGGTTTGGCACCTAGCGGTGCTTCCAGGATGTAATTCTTCTATGCAGCAATGAGGATAATCCTTAAGTTATGGACCCAGTCCGTGTAGTTGCTACCATCATCTTTCAACTTAGCTTTCTCTAGGAACGCATTAAAATTCAACGGAACAATAGCACGGGCCATCTATCTACAACAACATAGACATGCAAAATACTACCAGGTACTAAGTTCATGATAAATTAAAGTTCAATTAATCAAATTACTTAAGAACTCCCACTTAGATAGACATCCCTCTAATCATCTAAGTGATCACGTGATCAATATCAACTAAACCATGTCTGATCATCACGTGAGATGGAGTAGTTTTCAATGGTGAACATCACTATGTTGATCATATCTACTATATGATTCATGCTCGACCTTTCGTTCTCAGTGTTTCGAGGCCATATCTGCATATGCTAGGCTCGTCAAGTTTAACCCGAGTATTCTGCGTGTGCAAAACTGGCTTGCACCCATTGTATGTGAACGTAGAGCTTATCACACCTGATCATCACGTGGTGTCTTGGCACGACGAACTTTCGCAATGGTGCATACACAGGGAGAACACTTGTACCTTGAAATTTAGTGAGAGATCATCTTATAATGCTACCGCCGAACTAAGCAAAATAAGATGCATAAAGGAAAAACATCACATGCAATCAATATAAGTGATATGATATGGCCATCATCATCTTGTGCCTTTGATCTCCATCTCCAAAGCACCGTCATGATCACCATCATCACCGGCTTGACACCTTGATCTCCATCGAAGCATCGTTGTCGTCTCGCCAACTATTGCTTCTACGACTATCGCTACCGCTTAGTGATAAAGTAAAGCAATTACATGGCGATTGCATTTCATACAATAAAGCGACAACCATATGGCTCCTGCCAGTTGCCGATAACTCCATTACAAAACATGATCATCTCATACAATAAAATTTAGCATCATGTCTTGACCATATCACATCACAACATGCCCTGCAAAAACAAGTTAGACGTCCTCTACTTTGTTGTTGCAAGTTTTACGTGGCTGCTACGGGCTGAGCAAGAACCGTTCTTACCTACGCATCAAAACCACAACGAATTTTCGTCAAGTATGTGTTGTTTTAACCTTCAAAAAGGACCGGGCATAGCCACACTCGATTCAACTAAAGTTGGAGAAACTGACACCGGCCAGACACTTGTGTGCGAAGCACGTCGGTAGAACCAGTCTCGCGTAAGCGTACGCGTAATGTCGGTCCGGGCTGCTTCATCCAACAAAACCGCCGAATCAAAGTATGACATGCTGGTAAGCAGTATGACTATTATCGCCCACAACTCACTTGTGTTCTATTCATGCATATAACATCTACGCATAGACCTGGCTCTGATACCACTGTTGGGGAATGTAGTAATTTCAAAAAAAAATCCTACGCACACGCAAGATCAAGGTGATGCATAGCAATGAGGGGGGAGAGTGTAGTCCACGTACCCTCGTAGATCGTAAGCGGAAGCGTTATGACAATGCGGTTGATGTAGTCGTACTTCTTCACAATCCGACCGGTCCTAGTACCGAAAGTACGGCACCTCCGCGATCTGCACATGTTCGGCTCGGTGACGTCCCACGAACTCTTGATCCAGCTGAGTGTCGAGGGAGAGCTTCGTTAGGACGACGGTGTGATGACGGTGATGATGAAGCTACCGGCGCAGGGCTTCGCCTAAGCACTGCAACGATATGACCGAGGTGGATTATGGTGGAGGGGGGCACGGCACACAGCTAAGAGATCAATGATCAACTTGTGTGTTCTAGGGTGCCCCCTGCCCCCGTATATAAAGGAGCAAGGGGGGAGGCCGGTCGGCCCTAGGGCGCGCCAAGGAGGGGAGGATTCCTCCTCCTAGTAGGAGTAGGACTCCCCCTTTCCTAGTCCAACTAGGAGGGGGAAGGGGGAAGGAAGGAGAGGGAGAGAGGGAGGGAAAGAGGGGGCGCCGCCCCCTCCTTGTCCAATTCGGACTCCTCAGGGGGGCGGCCAGCCCCAAGGCCCCCTCCTCTCTCTCACACAAGGCCCATGATGGCCCATTAGTCCCCCCCCCCCGGGGGGGGTTCCGATAACCCTCCCGCACTCCGATAATTATCCGGTGAACCCCGGAACTCATCCGGTGTCCGAATATAGTCATCCAATATATCAATCTTTATGTCTAGACCATTTTGAGACTCCTCGTCATGTCCGTGATCACATCCGGGACTCCGAACTATCTTCGGTACATCAAAACACATAAACTCATAATACTGATCGTCACCGAACGTTAAGCGTGCGGACCCTACGGGTTCGAACTATGTAGACATGACCGAGACTCATCTCCGGTAAATAACCAATAGCGAAACTTGGATGCTCATATTGGTTCCTGCATATTCTACGAAGATCTTTATCGGTTAAATCGCATAACAACATACGTTGTTCCCTTTGTCATCGGTATGTTACTTGCCCGAGATTCGATCGTCGGTATCTCAATACCTAGTTCAATCTCATTACCAGCAAGTCTCTTTACTCATTCCGTAATGCATCATCCCACAACTAACTCATTAGTCACATTGCTTGCAAGGCTTATAGTGATGTGCATTACTGAGAGGGCCCAGAGATACCTCTCCGACAATGGGAGTGACAAATCCTAATCTCGATCTATGCCAACTCAACAAGTACCATCGGAGACACCTGTAGAGCACCTTTATAATCACCCAGTTACGTTGTGACGTTTGGTAGCACACAAAGTGTTCCTCCGGTATTCGGGAGTTGCATAATCTCATAGTCATAGGAACATGTATAAGTCATGAAGAAAGCAATAGCAACATACTAAATGATCAAGTGCTAAGCTAACGGGATGGGTCAAGTCAATCACACCATTCTCTAATGATGTGATCCCGTTAATCAAATGACAACTCATGTCTATGGCTAGGAAACTTAACCATCTTTGATTCAACGAGATAGTCAAGTAGAGGCATACTAGTGACACTCTGTTTGTCTATGTATTCACACATGTACTAAGTTTCCGGTTAATACAATTCTAGCATGAATAATAAACATTTATCATGATATAAGGAAATATAAATAACAACTTTATTATTGCCTCTAGGGCATATTTCCTTCACAACCAGCACAACTATCTAGGAATTCCCTAGAAGCATCGGTTAGTCCATTATGGAAGATATCAAGTATTTCATTTTTCTTAAGAGGATGATCAGGCAAAGCATTAAGCAATTGGAGAAGCCTCCCCCAAGCTTGTGGGAGACTCTCTTCTTCAATTTGCGCAAATTTAAATATTTCCTGCAAGGTAGCTTGTTTCTTATGAGCAGGGAAATATTTTTCAGAGAAGTTATAAATCATATCCTGGAGACTACGCACACAACCAGGAGTGAGAGCATTGTACCAAGCTTTAGCATCACCCTTTAATGAGAACGGAAATAATTTGAGGATATAGTAATAGTGAATTTTCTCATCATGAGCAAAAAGGGTGGCTATGTCATCCAACTTAGTAAGATGTGCCACAACAATTTCAGTTTCATAACCATGGAAAGGATCAAATTCAACCAAAGTAATTAACTCTGGGTCGACAGAGAGTTCATAATCCTTATCATCAATAAAGATAGGTGAAGTAGAAAACTTAGGATCACATTTCATTCTAGCATTCAGAGATTTTTCTTTATACCTGCATAATAATTTCTCTAGATCATCTCTATCCTTACAAGCAAGAATATCTCTACTTGTCTCCTCATTCATAACATAACCTTCCGATACCTTAGGCAATTCATATCTAGGAGGGCTAGTTCTAATAGGTGTTTCAAGATTCTCAGTTTCTAGCTCATCATCAGTTTCAACAATATCATGCTGTCTTACTCTAGCAATTTGTTCATCAAGAAATTCACCTAGTGGCACATCATCATCAGGCAAGATACTAGCATCATCATAAGCATCATTCATAGCAGAAGTAGCATCATCAATAACTTGTGACATATCAGGATTGATAACATGTGGTGGTGTTGCAAGTTTACTTATAACAGAAGGTGAATCTAAAGCAGAGCTAGATGGCAGTTCCTTACCTCCCCTCGTCTTAGAGGGAAAAATCTTAGTCTTAGCATCCTTTAGATGCTTCATAGTGATAAATTGATAACAATCCCAAGTGACTCAACAAATATAGCTATGCTCCCCGGCAACGGCGCTAGAAAAAGGTCTTGATAACCCACAAGTATATGGGATCGCAACAATTTTCGAGGGTAGAGTATTCAACCCAAATTTATAGATTCGACACAAGGGGAGGCAAAGAATATTTGCAAGTATTAGCAGCCGAGTTGTCAATTCAACCACACTTGGAGATTAATTATTTGCAGCAAAGTGATCAGTAGCAAAGTAGTATGATAGTTTTGATAATAGTGACAGCAGTAATAGTAATGGTAACAGTGATAGCAGTAGTTTTGTAACAAGTGCAATAGTAATAGCAGCAGTAGTAACTTAGCAGAGACAATATAAGATAAATTCGTAGGCACTGGATCGGTAATTTTTTTGGATGATATTCATCATGAGACAGTCATAACCTAGGGCGATACGACACTAGCTCTAGTTCATAAATATAATGTAGGCATGTATTCTGTAAATAGTCATACGTGCTTATGGAAAGAACTTGCATGACATCTTTTGTCCTACACTCCCGTGGCAGCGGGGTCCTATTGGAAACTAAGTGATATTAAGGCCTCCTTTTAATAGAGAACCGGAACAAAGCATTAACACACGGTGAATACATGAACTCCTCAAACTACGGTCATCACCGGGAGTGGTCCCGACTATTGTCACTCCGGGGTTGCCGGATCATAACACATAGTAGGTGATTATAACTTGCAAGACCGAATATAGAACATAGATATAAGGGACAAATGCATTTTTGCCCCTAGTTGGAACCTACCCACGGGTTTTGCCCTTACTTTTCGACTCTGCTCGGTTTTGCCCTTAGATTTTGCTCCGAGGTCGCCCGAATGCCCTTTGACCGTTTGACCAATACTTTGAAAATTCATAACAAATTGATATGAACTCAGAAAATGCAAATAAGATATCAAAATGTTCAGATAAACATTACCTTTATGTGTATGTCATTTGCATTCAGGACCAAATTACTGTTTAAACAACCTAAGGTTATTAATGTTATTAAAATTATTAAAAATGAAATGGTATAAACAATAACTTTTTCTGGAATAAAAATTACACGCAAATGCAGCTGACGTTTTCTGAACATCCTGATATCTTATTTGCATTTTTCCGAGTTCGTATCAACTTGTTATGAAGTTTCAAAATAATGGCCAAAGTCATTTGAGCATTCATCACAAGTTGATATGAAGTCAGAAAAATGCAAATAAGATATCAGGATGTTCAGAAAATGTCACCTAAATTTGCATGTAATTTTTATTCCTGAAAAAAGTATTTTTATACCTTTTTATTTATAGTAATGTTAATAACATAAATAACCTTAGGTTGTTTAAACGGTACTTTTGTCCTGAATGCAAATGACATACACATAAAGGTAATGTTTATCTGGACATTTTGATATCTTATTTGCATTTTTCTGAGTTCAAATCATTTTTTTATGAATTTTCAAAGTATTGGTCAAAGGGTCAAAGGGCATTCGGGCGACCTCGGAGGAAAATCTAAGGGCAAAACCGAGCAGAGTCAAAAAGTAAGGGCAAAACCCGTGGGTAGGTTCCAACTAGGGGCAAAAATGCAATTGTCCCTAGATATAATGGTGATAACATAAATGGTTCAGATCTGAAATCATGGGACCCGGGCCCAAAGTGACAAGCATTAAGCATGGCAAAGTCATATCAACATCAATCTCAGAACATAGTGGATACTAGGGATCAAGCCCTAACAAAACTAACTAGATTACATGATGAATCTCATCCAACTCCTCTCCGACCAGCAAGCCTACGAAGGAATTACTCACTCCCGGTGGGGAGCATCATGGAATTGGCGATGGAGAGGGTTGGTGATGACGAAGATCGAAGATCCCCCTCTCCGGAGCCCCAAACGGACTCCAGATCTGGCCTCCCGATGAAGAACAGGAGGTGACGGCGGCTCCGTCTCCTGGAACGCGATAATTCTTTCTCTCTGATTTTTTCTGGAAAAATGTGATTTTATAGCGTCAGTTTCAGGGTCTGCGGGCACCAGGTGGGGACAACCCACCTGGGCGCTCCTGGAGGGGGGCGCGCCCTGGTAGGTTGTGCCCACCCAGGTGCCCCCCTCCGATGGTTCTTGGCTCCAGAAATTCTCTTTTATTGTATAAAAATCCTCGTAAAGTTTCGTTCCGTTCCGAGAACTTTTATTTCTGCACAAAAACAACACCATGGTAGTTCTGCTGAAAACAGCGTCAGTCCGAGGTTAGTTTCATTCAAATCATGCAAATTAGAGTCCAAAAGAAGAGGAAAAGCGTTAGGAAAAGTAGATACGTTGGAGACGTATCAACATCATGCGTCAAAGCAGAATGCCTTCGAGAGCTTCTGATGGATTTGCCAGTGGTTGATAAGCCAGTGCCGGCTATCGTTATGAACCGTGACAACCAAACAACGATTGCCAAGGCTAAAAGTTCAAAGGACAACATGCAATCCATGAAGCACATAAGAAGAATATTAAAATCTGGCAGACATTCTAGAAACTCCGGAGTAATAGCGTTGGATTACATCCAAACGGCTAAGAATCTGGCTAATCCCTTTACGAAAGGGGTATCATGGATTGTGATAGAAAATGCATCGAGGGAGATGGGCATGAGACCCACATAAGTTGCCATGGGGGTAACCCAACCTATGTGATCGGAGAACCCATGAATTAGGACCTGGGCAACAATCTAGCAGTCAACTAAGGAGAGTATCCTTACTAATTCAATCCGTTAGAGATGCAATACTCTCGTAATCTGTAAGGCAGGCTGACTTACGTCTTAATGTGTTCTAAAGCTTGTGTAAGCAAGATGCTACCCTACAGAGCATTCTTTGGAGGAACACACCTATGTGAGCTCTGCTGGTCACTAATGATGGCAATTTTACCCATGGGTATGGGTACCCGCGGATACCGTACCCACATGGGCAGGGTTTGGGCACAATTTTATACCCACGGGTAGTACCCATACCTACCCGTTAAGTCATGGGTAGGGCACGGGTTAGCTTCTTACCCATAAATATACCCATACCCTACCAATTTATATTGACATGCTTCACAAGTGTACCTTACCCATGCTTCACAAGTGTACCTACAATAAAGTTGTGTCGCGAGCTTGTGAACCTATGTTAAAGTTGTCACCAATTGTCAATATGAATTGAGATAATTGTCATGTTCTCATCTATTTGTTATTGAGTTGAGATCAATGTACTTTTGTCAAATGTGCTAGAGATGAATGTAAAATTGTGAATAACGTGTGTACTGTTTGATCTACCCGTTGGGTACACAATGGGTATGGGTACAGATAAAGTTTCATACCCATGGGTGCGGGTATGGGTAGAATTTTGTACCGGTTAACTACACGGGTATGGGTATGGTATTGCTCTACCCGTCCCATACCCCTACCCATTGCCATCCTTACTGGTCAGAGTATATGAGATTGAGCGATTTCTAGCAAGCTCATGAGAAGGTAAGGAGTATGACTAATAAGCTCCACTAGTGGGGTTTATCCTTAGGCGTATCAGCTAACAATAGGTGAAACTTCTGCAAGCTAAACTGACAATTCAAGGCATAGTCCATTGTTCGGTTGTGAAGAAGTCTAATCTTGTTGCTCTAGGTGGAAGTTCAACTTACCAGTCTCCACTGAAAATTCTGGTATATCAAACATTGTTTGGAACAGTTGACAAACTTATGTGCCTCGAGATCTGGTGGGGGGTTGTTAGATTATAGATGGGTTTTGGCCCATATAAGACAATAATCCCTGGTTAACCTCTAAGACCCATTTAGGTGCATGGAAAGTGGTGGGAAATTTAGTACCATACTGCTATAGTAGTAAGAGCGAGACCCCTTTATAAGGGCTGCTCTACCACATGCCATTGGGAGCTCAGGAAGAGGAGTTGTACACACGCGCTCCTCCTCCTCCGCCGCCCGCCTCACCTCGTCACGACTCACGCACCGTGGTTTGCGTGAATGAGCCGAGCCAAGCCAAGCCTTATTTTTCCTCTCTCTGTGCTACTTCCGGCGAGCCCATCCCGACGACCGTGTGCACGGTTGGTCGGGAAAGCAGGTGCCTCCGGAACCCTGTCGTTCGATATCCTTCCCGAGAGAACGGCAATAAGGTTTTTGGGGAGTATCTCGATGCGACTGCTCCCGATCCATCCTGCCCTCCTCTGCTTCCACTACTTCCCCTGCATCGACACCAAGGTCGAAGACGACACCGCGAAGAAGAAGGCCATGAACGACACCGAGGCTGTTGCTGACACTGTCGCGTTGCCCTGGCGAACCATTAGGTATAATTTGTACATCCCTTGTTTACTCATTCATGTGCTAGCCGTATATGATGTGTTCATAGATGCTTCATTTCTATGTACTATACGTGCTCACATGTTTAGGTATCAGTATGAGTTGCATACCGTATTTGTCATGCTTACTGTTTACTCGTGGATTAGTCTAATCGAAAAGGTGCTGATATTTCCAACAGTCGGTTCCTATCTCCATCGTCTACTCCCGTGACTAGAGGGGTTGGGGACCCCGGCGATTCGTCCCAACCCATGGGTAGGCAGCTTCGTGTGTGGGCGCCGTTGCCTCTGGCCATAATGACAACAATGCATCCAAGAATAATGCCCGAGTACAATCCCACCTCAACATCGTCCATGGTCGTGTCGAGGAGCCAGTGGGCTCAGTCTTCCATCGATCCTTCTGGTCGACGGTTTTATGTCTTTCCCCAAGGTTATCATCCCTGTCGACATCACCGACAGATGAGAGCAGATGGTGGTTTGAGATATGGTCCTGAGGATTGATGGTGGTAAATCAGCGCTCGACTTTGACGATGCAGATGGCTGACGGTGGCTCCCCGGTGATGCGCTACCGACATCGGGCTTCTTCATAGACTCGCAACTCCCTTATTGGCTATGGCTCTCCTCCGAGCCTGACGATAGATAGGGGCGGTGATGGCATACACAAGATTACCTAAGGACTCCTTTGTAATTTTATTTTCTTATTAGATGGGGTTCCCTACAAACTTCTAAAGACATGTGCCATCACTTGACCCTTCTCGTCAGATCCACTTTCGTTCATTGTATTCTGCTTGTTTGTGATTAATAGTACACACATTTGCCTAAAAAACTTGTTGGGCAAAAACTGCATGAAATTGCCTTGTGAGAATACTTTAATACATCAATTAAAATGTAAAAAAATACTAGTATATGAATTAAACTCGCGGGTATAATTTAGTCCAAAAGCAAGACAACTCAGCCTTATCCTACCTCATGGTGTGCCACACTGGCTAGTCATTCACGCACGTCACACGTGTCAAATTCCTCCAATCCAAATTAATTGACACCCACCTAGCACAACTTTGTTATTTTGCAATTAACTCTGAAAACTTTTGTCAAGTTGTGACCTTCGACCCTCACCCTAGTGTGACAAATCGGGTGCTTCCTAAGAACCCTGCAATAACATGCTCTGTGCTCCCTCTTAACACATATACAGTCCACCAAACAACTCTAATTATATGTACTCACTATGTCTACACTTAGCATATCTCGGAGGAACAACCATACCAAAATTGTGCAGGCTACCAAACACACCCTATATGAACAAACACAGAGGCTTTGCGTTAAGGTGGATCTGAAGAAATAGTGAGGAAGAAACTCACACAAAAAGTCTAATCTAGAAATTAGTGCAGAATGTAGATAACTGAGCCAAGAGATACAAAGAACTGCCACCATACATAATCATGGTAAATCGCTTCACGGTATTATTTCTTTCATTTCACAAGACAAACGCTTAAGTGATAGAATATTATGAACAAGAACCTAAAATACACCACTAATTACATCAAAATTGTCTAAGAGCAATACACAATTGGCAAGTAGTTGTCACAAGGATTCTGCGGTACAACAATAGATGATGGTTGTCAGATAAGCTATTGTAAATCATCTGCGACTACCGCTGCAATAGCAATACTGGAATAGGTGCAATGGGAAGACATGATCTATGACATACCCTTTTCTCCGAGTGCTGCCTGTAGTTGTTTTTTGTGTTGGCTGGTAGAAGAAAACAACGGAGTGAGTGGTGGGGAGGAAATTTCACTGCTCTCTCTGCTACTTCTGGCCTCAAGCAACTTATTGACTGTAATGAGGGGTGTTCTCTGGCTGTTCGAGGGTATGGAGAAACTGCGAGCCAAGGAAGCAGGTGGCCGCGGAAGCGGCGAGGCTGTCTGCGACGCTGTTGGCGAGGCACAGACAGGTGCCGTAGGAGCTTGGCGCTTTGATACCAAAGGACCGGAGTAGCCAACTAGACCACAAGACCGGAGGGGCTCAACATTGGCCGGAGGCCTAGGCAGCTCATGAAGCTCATCGATTTTGGGGGATACTATTGAAGGTGGGAACATCTTGGGTGAAACTGGCAACGGCTGCCTAGCATGAACACACGACTTGGATATCATCGCATGAGGACGGCCCATGGATGACTTGGGATCAGGCTTGCTTGATCCTGCTTTGCTTGGAATCGGACCAGACCAGGACTCTCTCTTTAACTTCTTACTAAAATCAGAGTTTGATGGCAGTTTAATGGGACCACTATGCATGGTGCTCGCCTTGTAATCTTTCGCCGGTGGAGATGAATGCCACAAGTTGGCTGCAGCGCCATCTTTACTTTCGAAAAAATGCACGGAATGATGAGACCTGTGAATAGCTGCTGATCTGGGATAGTCATCATCCGCTGGTGTTGGGAGTTTGTATGAGTGCCGGGCTAAAGATGGCCGGATTTGCCGAAGCCTCTCTGTTTGATCGACAAAATTGTCAGCAAACATTGGAGCTGAATGTGTGATGATCTCAGGCTTCACTTGTGGAGCTACTGCTTCTGCCTTCAGTAGCTTCACCTCTTCCTGCATATGAGCAGATAGGAATACTAAAAACTTCAGAGTATGTACACAGAACGATCTTTAAGTTGGTAAATGGTAGTAGTATAGGTCTGTTTGTCCAGGTTATAAATATGGACACGGCTAGGAAATTGCAATGTTTTACAAGTGCGCATTAGTAAGTGGAAGCTCACCTGCTTGATCTCTTTTATTGGCGTTGGGGAAGTTCTCAGGTCTCCTTTATCCAACTGTACGTAGAAAGCAGATATAATTAAACAGCTACAAGATAGATATTTATACATATAATAAATAATGTTGAAGTATTAGAATTAATGTACGCGAAATATCACCAAGGTGAATATTATTCTAATCGTACCAACAATGATATTATATGTTTGCACCATGTGGTTGGAGATTAACCTAGCTCAAATGTTACAACTAGCTTACTTACATATTTGCTACTTGTGCACCATGTGCGGCGAAATATTAATATCAGGAATATATTGCTATACATGTAATAAAATGGAAGCTCTAGATATGAGGAAGTGACATTGTGGAAAAGTGTGAGGCGCATAGAAACCGGGTGACTTACATCCATTGAACCTCTCGAAGCAATAAAATCTTGGTCCCTATCATTTATTTCATAGTCAAAACTCAGTTCTCTGTCATCACTACAAGTCTCTTGGTAAGAGCTGGAGCCATCGTTGTCAGATTCATTATCCTCAAGGCCGGTGAACTGATAGTCAATGTGCTGTTTCTCAGCTATTGTTTTTACATGGGGTTCAAGTGCCTCAAGGCACTTGAGTCCTCTCCTGAAAAAAATTAGCTGAATGTCCAAGCAATGTGCCTAGTTAGGTTATGTGCCACTCACTGTCAGGAACACAATGAAAGAAAGGGTTAGCCCACCTGAGAAGCATGATGGCGAGCAGCCTGTGTTAAAAGACTATGGAATTGCCCCTGCTTCAGCGATTTCAAGCGAAATATGAACAACGCTGCATCCTCTTGGTATTCAACAAGTGAATCTTGCAGTTGTTCTGCAGAAAATGATTCGACTTTTGAATTCTTTGACTGTCCTTTTTGTCCATAAGATGCCCTCATGACTTCGTACGCCTCCCTGTATGAAAAGGTAACACTTTAAAAGACGAGTCTCAATGATGAATGCAAAATAAGATCATGTTGGTTATGTTAAAACCTTTTCGTGTCACATTGGTGCTTCATTTCCTGCATCAATGTGAAGAAAACAAAAGGCATACCATGTCAAAAATTGATGTAAACTTAGATGTTTGTTCTGTATATGACAGATGTTTCCTGTGAACAAATTTGAGGATTTACGGTCTTGTAGAAGTTAAGAAATATTAGTGGAGGTGTGGATAACATTTGTAATATTCAAACTAGTGTATCGAATTGTGGAAAGGTTGTAGAGGAAACTTTAAATGCCAAACCTCCACGGTTTGTAGCTCCTTGAGAAGAGATTCCGACGGGGTAGTGATTGTATGAATGATATGTGTACGCTGATAAGCAAATTTTGAAGCATGTCAGCAGATAATAAATTCTAACTGCATTAAACAAATCTAATGAATGTCAAATGTTCCTGCAAAAAGAAACATATTTTAATAGGAAAAGGCTTACATAGTTATCCAGGGACTTTGTTAGTTCAAACTGGGCCTTTCCAAGCATCATCAGCACTCTGCCTGCAACATTTTGAATTAATATAAAGAAGGCGAAATGCTTAAAGAGAGCAGTAATTACACAAATAAACACCAGTCTAATTTAGCTTAGACGGTCAGAACTTGAAAATCTTAAAATCAGAAAAACGAAGTTGTACCTGAACTATGTAGCACAATCAATACATGAAAGATCAAGCCTTAAAGAAATTAGAAACTTACACGGCATACGACTCCCTATCCCATCAGGAATAACAACTGGCGGGATCTAGACTCACCCCATAAACCAATACTGGTCATTATTCCTGCACACTTTATCCTCACTCGTGCGTAATGTGCACCGACCCCCTCCGCCCTTGGAGGGGTCTCGGCCTTCAGTTCTTCGGGCGTCCTCCTTTACACCGATCCAGTGTGCACCGACCCCCTCCGCCCTTGGAGATGCCATGACCGACTTGAGATGGATTTCGAACATAGGAGGGACCCTGCGTCCCCTGGCCTTATGGCAGTACGTCCAGATCTGGCGGATGGTGCAGACAATGCAGTTGTCTACCTCTTCGGGCGTCCTCCTATAGCATTGGACTTCAGACGCCCAGTACATGTCCAAGAGCTGCTACGACACCCTTTCCCAGTGAGTGGTCAGTTCACTCTTGGAGGCTTATCTAGAAGCCGTGGGTTGTTCTGAGGGTCCATTTATTCATGTGGCTTGCCCTACCAGGACCGTTGTTGGATCATTGAGCGCCTTGTTGTGCGACGCCACCTACAATACACACTGAGTTGCGAGCTATGTGACCAGTCTGAGGAGATGATGACCCATCTCCCCTCTAGCTACTCCTTTTGACACACGGTGTGGCCTGAGGTGCTCTCCTGGATCTGATTGACGACTCGCCACCCAACTGAGGGGGTGGGTTTCGTGGACTTTCTTGCCATTCCATCCAAACCTCGGCTCGGAAGGGAGCGTCCTCTGCCATCATGCTTGTGGTTTGGTGCATCTGGAAGCACCACAACACGATCATCTTCGACAACGCTCAGCTCAGCTTAGATCGCCTCCTCGACATGATTAAGTCAGAGGAAAATTGGCGATGGCAAGCGTGAGAGTGCTTGCGGTGAGGCAGTGCCTAGTGTCTAGTGCATCGTGTTGTATTACCGGGTGTGCCCTTCTTAGGGCTTGTACAAATTCTTCTTTCTATAAATGCATCAAAACCCAAGGCTTATGTGTTTTTACTGTATGTTTTACACCATATATTGCGATAATCTGCCTAGTGGACAACTCACCACTATCATCATCCTCATCATTTAGTGCATTTTTTGCAAGTAAGCAACTTCCCATTTCCTTCAAAGCCTCCGAAAACTCTGCATAATACATTCAACCCATTAATGAAGGGTGGCATCGACAAACAAGCTATCAATTTCTTAAGTATTACTTACTCTGTAAACAAATGTAAGACTAGGTCACTACTTAGTGACCTAAAACGTCTTATATTTGTTTACAGAGGGAGTAGAACAGTAAGTACCATAGACGCTATTTGTTGTAGTGGCTGCAGCTGAAAGCAAGCCGTCATAACACTTCCTCATTTGTTCCACATCCTGCAGTGAAGTTCGAAATGTATTTCAGTATCACAAAATGCATGATTGCAGAATGATGAGTTCCCTGCTCTTCACCAAACTAAAAATGGTAGCATTGTTTAACCGTGGGCCAGCAATAAATAGGGGGCTTTCACGTGATTTTTGAATGAAGGGATATAATTCTTATAAATTTGTAATCAGTTTATAAATAATTTGTGTTGGTTGTGTTCATCAGATTGTTGCAGATTCCGGGGGCCTTGTCTCGAGAACCAAGTAGCGTGGCAGTTTCAGCCATTATAATATCACTATTCAGTGAACAGAAGATATGGTTGCATCACATTAGTCTATTTTTACCTGTGTCAAAGTGAACTACTCGAATGTTACATTTCAAGGTATTCTTCCGTGCTATCCGTCATGTGAAAGAACAGAATGTAAGATACCTATGCCAGATAACTGAACCACTCCAAGAATACCTTTCAAAGTGTTATTCAGTATCATCCCTCGTAAGGAACAACAGAATTTAAGATATCTACATCAGATAATTTGACTGCTCAAGGTTACATTTCAAGGTGTTATTCAGTGTTATCCCTTATCATATTGAAGTAGAACAATAATAATTTAAGATTAGGTTGTATATATATTCTAGAATTCAGAAATCATAACTTCACTATGACGCCGTTCAACCCAAGCCAGAATCACTGAACAGCTGCAACAGTAAGCATGATTACGACATCTAAATCGTGCTCAAATAACGTCACTATCCCAAGTCCAAACAGCTTATCCAGTCAAGATTATGTCTATTCAGCGTCCTTGCCGCATCAACGACCCGCAAAGTATCAGAACTGGAATATCTCTCAAAGATTAATGGCATGATGTTTTTTTTGTTGAATATAAGCTCCCATAGCTATGACAGAAAGAAACTTCGATGCTAAGTTATGGACCTTTATCTATCACATTACTTCCGGTCAAGATAATGCACTCTTTGTTGAAATTTTGAGTCAAAATTACGTCTAAAGGCTGGCATTTTTTATTGTAGCAACTTTCTCCGGTCGACGCTTCCATCCATAGACTTTGACCAGACAAAAAGGGCTTCTGCACAAATACCTAAAGGCAACTGCAGAGAAGTTGCATGTCCTTGTCATGGATTAGAGCCTAACAACTAAACTACCTACTGGAAGATATTTTTATGAAAAGAAATTCCTACTTGCATCAACGTGAGGCAATCTCAAACATTTTTTATCCTAAAGGTGGCTCGTATAGATTACTTAATCTCTCAATTAATGGAGAAACATTTGTATCATAGTGTTGATCATGATTCATGGACTGATTGATGCATGGACAGTACATGACAAATTCTCAGGAATGACCATATTTCAATTTTGCATGCGGATCACCTTCTATTGAAATAAAATCAAATGACGATTGGCTCCATCCCTCCAGGCTCATTGAGAAAATAAAAATACTATAGTTTGATGATAACAAATAAGAACAGCCCACTCTTCCTGAAAAAAGGCGCCCGGGAAGACCACAAATTTCCAGGCGAGATCCGATTTTGACGCCGATTTCACGAGGAACCACGGAAACAAACCCCAAAATCGCACAAAGGAAAAAAGGGCGGATGAGGAGATGGAGCGGGCGGACCTGGGCAGCTTCGGCGAGCTCGTCGAGCTTGGCGGGCGGCGGGGCGTGCGCCTTCCGCTCCTTGGGGTAGTGGTGGCCGAAGCCCCGGAGCCTCCGCAATGGTGATTTCATCTCCGGCCGATGCCTCCGAGACGCCACGCTGTGCGCGGGGAATTGATCAGTCTCTGTATTGATCAAGAGGCTTTATATGGTTGTCTCTCGGGTCTGTCTCTTGTTCTTCTTTGGCGATTGTGTAAGACCGGGGTAGGAAACTGACTCACGAGGGGTCTTTCCCAGCGCCAAACCAAAGCCCGGTGACTCCTGCTCGCCTACCCTTGGCAGGCCGTTGTACATATAGCAGCAGGGAGGGCTCACAATTATATAAGCGAAATCTGAATAGTAAATGGTAAATAAAATCACTTAAAAAAGAATAGTAAATAAAAACATGATACCCTATAAATTTTATTTCTCCCTTCTATTTTTCGCACCTACTTTTCGTATATGGTCCACGAGAGTCTCAACATGAATCTCCCGGGAAATGCACAGGAAGGAGACACATGAGGTCGACGCTACCCTCCTTGGTGTCGACCTACACACCTCGCGCCAAGCTCTAGGGCATTGACTCCTCCCTCTCGCCCGGACGATTGGCTGCAATGCACCGGCGATTTTCACCACTATGAACCAACCTGCATCAAACTTCACGAGATTGAAGGTGTGGATCACCGATATGATCTTGATACGTACATACTATACATGTATATGTATATGCACAATTTTTTCAGATTTTTTATGATGCAAAATACTATCCGGCGAAAAGTAGGTAAAGGGCTATGTGCTTTTAAATGTTATGAGACTCCATTTTCGTTGATATCTACTTGAACCGAACTCACGCCGCTCTTCTCTATGGAGCCTACTTTTCCGTGCGTATATTGTTGATCAACAGTTGATCTTTACTAAGCGTTCTTTGCAACTCAGGCTTATTAAGCTAGACACTTTTGTATGAAAAAAACACAGAAACTCCTGGGTGCTCCACATCCCTATACGAATATTAATTAAACTTAAAAAATACCAAAAATATTCAAGAGAATCTAAAATTTGAGGATATCAAATATGGGTTCCCAATCTACTCCCGTGTGAAATTTTATGAATAAAATACCAGAAAACGTATCCGTGGAGAAGGAAATACTGTCCGAACAAAAATCCATCCAAACCGTTTTTCTGTACATAGGAAATCTTTGTCTTTTTGCCACGAATACGTTTTCTGGTATTCTTTCACGAAATTTTACACGGGAGTAGATCTGGAACCCAGGTTTGATATCCCAAAATCTCAGTTTTTTTTTCAAATTTCTTGGTATTTTTTTTGAATTTAATGTTCGTATAGGGGTGTGAAGCACCCGGGTGCTACAAATCCACTTCCCTTTTCTATGGCTTAATATATTTATATTTTCGTGAAATTTGGTGGAGAGGGTAGTAGAGGAGTAGCATTAGGAGCATTGCTTATGTTGTGATAGTATGAAACTTGCACATTTCAAGATTTGGTGGCACGTATCACTACTATACACATCACAAAAACAAATTTACATATCCCAGGGATTGGTGGAACTCACGTAACTGTTAAGACTAGTCACAATGGGTGGTAACATAGAGTAGTAACATGCCTATGTTATTACTCTATGTTACTACCTCTATAGTGGAGAGTAACATATGTGTGGTAACATGCAACACTTCATTTATTAGGCTAAAGACTCATCTTGCCTTGATATGTGTGATGTTACTCAAACTAGTAGTAACTAACTATGTTACCACATGCCTCTCTTTTTTCATTTATTGCTTGCCACATCATCTATTTTATCTAGATATGTGTGATGTTACTACCTATGTTACTCCACTGTGGGTAGTCTAAATAGACCTAAGAAGAAAGGAAACCTAAAAAATAAGCTGGTACAGGGGGGCATGGGCTTTTCTAACTACAAGCAAGGACAACACTCTATCCTAAGAAGCTTAGTATCTTTAGAGATGTTCCTTATGTTGTATAAACGTCGCTTGGATGTTTATGTAACATTCAGATTGCCTGAATTCACACAGAGTGCAAGGAAAATAATTATGTGAACCATGTAAGAGTAACTCTAGCAGAGTCGTCGTGTAGCCCCCATCACCATATTTTTTTAGGGCACTCCGTATCGACCTGCGAGCCTCCATGTGACATCCTGGCTGAATAGGAATGATAGACTACTTATATCAACAGGGTATACCTTCTTTTCTAGGAGCCATTCGAAGAGAACCTCAAAGTTAAGTGTGCTTGACTTGGAGCAATCCGAGGATGGGTGGCTGACTGAAAAGTTGATCCCTAGTGCGCACGAGTGAGAACAAAGTGCACATAAAAGACTAGTGTGGTCTATGAGGACAGTCTAGATCCCAGGCGCAACGGCCTCGATTTGGTGGGTGAACCGGTGGGTTTGGCGGGGGTGTTACACTTGGTATCAGAGCCAACCCTCGCGGTCACATAGGGCGTGTGTGGGATAGTGATGCATACTTGGGGAACATGTGAATGTTGGCACTAGTGCGCACAGATGTGTGCCAAGTGGGAACGTTCATGTTGGGCCAACGAAGGCGTCAGTTCCTTTGAGGAGGGGTATATGCGACATCCTGGCTTAACAAAAATGATAGAATACTCATATTAACACAGTGCACATTCTTCTTCGGGAGCCCTTCGTCAAAGGAACCTCAAAGTTAAGCGCGCTTAGTTTGCAGTAATCTGAGGATGAGTGGCTGACTGGGATGTTGATCCGAGGTGCGCAAGAGTGAGGACAAACTACGCAGGAAAGACTAGTGTTGGTCTGTGTGGGTATCCTAGATCCCATGCGCAATAGCCTAGACCCGGTGGGATGAACCAATGAGTTTGGTCAGGGCGTTACACTCCATATTTGGAGGTTGAACGAGGCGATATCACGTGTGCTCCGTCTGCCCAAATGATGGCGCCGCAGACATTTCAAGACGCACACTCATTTCCGTCACCGCTTACATCCCCGCGCCTTCTTCGATTTGTGCCACATCCAACACCCTCTTGCCTCCGTTGTGCTGTTCTTAGACCTCCAACGCTTCACTGCAGGACAATGACTTCTTCCCGCCATCCGACCACATCACTCCTTCCGCCACGCGACCTCGACGACTTGCCCGAGGTAATTTCCCCCAACCTTTTCCCATAATTTAGCTAGTCATAAATTTTTGTAGATGACATAGGATTCAATAGATGGATCCGATTACATAGCTAATGTTTTTGATGATTCGGCGTTAGATTCAAGCTCCGAGTCCGATAGTGAAACCATGGACGCCAAAGAAGATGAGGTGATATTGATGGTTGCCGAATGGATATCATCAACGAGAGAGAAGAGGAAGCGCCTAGGCTTGGTCATGTGACATTTCATGGGAAAAGTCGTTGTCCATGAGCGCCTCATGCTCAACTGCTTTGTGTTAGGTTGTGCCTTCCCGATGTACTTGTTCCAGCGTCGCTTCCACATGATCGAATGGTTGTTCCGTCATATTGCCGACGACATGCATGCTAGCGAACCTTTCTTCCATCAACGAAGAAATGATGCTGGTCTCCTGGGCTTTTCCCTTTCTAGAAGGTGCCCGCGACACTTAAGATGCTTGCATATGCTCTCCTACAAATTCATGGATGACACTCTTTGAACGTTGAGGACACAACCATGCTCCTAGCGATGCATGAAGCAAAAGACTGGTCTAGGATGCTAGGGAGTGTTGACTGTATGCACTAGAAGTGGAAGAATTACCCTGCGTCTTGGCACGGTCAATTCACTAGGTGTTACAAAGATCCAACCATAATTTTGGAAGTTATTGCCTTCGAAGATATATGGATCTTTCATTGCTACTTTGGGTTACCTGGATCTCACAATGACATGAAATTCTTGCAGAGATCTCATACGTTTGCATGGCTAGCTGCTGCTACTTCTCTACCTTGCAAATTTATGGTGAATGGCCATCAATATGACCAAGGCTAATTTCTAGCCCATGGCATCTATCCATCACAATCAACATTTGCGAGGTCAATTTCTAAGCCTGAGAGCATGAAACATAAGAATTTTGCCAGGGCGAAAGAAGTTCGGAGGAAAGGCAACGAGAGGGCATTTGGAGTGTTACAAGCAAGGTTTGCAATTGTTGGGAGCTTGCTCGTTTTTGGAACAAGCATGTCTTGCAAATATAATGACATGTTGTGACCCTACCCAAATATGATCATAGAGGATGAGAGAGATATGTCAAGCCCCATGGACTATGAAGATATTGACAACCTCGCCAGGCCTCGCGGGACCACAAACCACATCCAAGCATTTGTTGAGGCATAGTGGAAGATTGAAGACATGGCCTCACATCATCAGCCGAAAGAAGGATCTCATTGAGCATCATTAGCAGCTAGGTATGAGATAGTCTATCTAAATTGCTTTTAAACTTGTTTTATTTTTACTTGAACAATTGGTTTGATCGCATTTTGTTGCATTTGGATTATTCATTGTATTCAGAGATGGTTTGTAATAATAATTGTTGAAATATGCTCATTATTTATTTTAAATTATTATAAATAGGCTAGAAAGAACGTATGACCAATGACAGATGGGACCTACTTGCATGAAAACAATATGAAGGCCATATTATGAAGACTCTGTATTTGCGCACAACTTTCACAATGTTCAAAATATTATAGAGCACAATACATATAAAATTTGTTGTACTAAATCAGCGACAATTAATATGGATCAGAGATAGTAGAATTTTCTAATGGTTTATCACAAAGAGAGATCAAAAATAAAAACTAGAAACAGTCCTTCTATATATTTTTTGAGACAAAGGCAGACTTTCTCTAGAAAAAGAAAAAGGGGGCAGAAACAATTTAGTGACTTCGGTCCGATCATGAGCCATCATCACCCAGCTACCAAAATGAGGCCTAGCAAGCCCACTCGCCAGGCCCATGTGTTTGGCAGGAGGAGGGGAGACCTCGCCTCGCGCACAGGCGAGCATATATAAAAGGGCGTCCGCCAATCTAGGGTTTTCTTCTGGGACGCAGGCGGCGGCTTAGGGTTTTAACTCGCATCCATTCTCAAGGTAAGCCAGCAAGCACGCGCACCAAGCGCCGCCTCCTCCTCCACGAACCTCGATTCAGATCGCCCTTCACCTCACCTGGGCTCCTGTTTGATTATTCCGGTTTGTTCTTGTTCCATTGCGCCCTTCTCAGGTTAGCAGGAGACCGGCCATGGCGCCGTCGCAGCCCAAGTCAGGGCTCTTCGTGGGCATCAACAAGGGCCACGTCGTCACCAAGCGCGAGCTGCCGCCACGCCCGTCCGACCGGAAGGGGGTAAGCAGCCTCCCACCCCCACTGTCCTAGTTTCTCCCCATTCCTTTTCTGCCATTTGGTCTCCTTGTGCAATTGATCTACCCATGCATATTATGATGGCTTCTGCTTGTTGTTTAGGCTTATTCATGTGTTCAGGCTGGTGAGATGTTGACATTCATTGCAGTATTTTGTGCTTGTTTGAATACTATCTTGGTGTACGTGTATCTTTGTTGTAGTTATGATCCAGAAGAGGTAGTGCTCTAAGTGTTAGAGCATTGTAGCATAGTTTGATTGATATTACTGAAGGTCCCAGCTTGTCTGGTTAAGTGTGTGACGTGTATCTTGCAATTACATGAAAGCCCTCAAAACTGAGGACTAAGAGAATGTACATATTGAGGCCAGCCTGGTGCCTGTAATTCTTGGAACTCCCAAGTTGCTAGCCCTGCAGGCTCAAATGTGCCAGCTTAATCAAGTACTCCCTCTGTCCCATAACATAAGAGCGTTTTTTGACACCAACTTTCTAATTCTGTGTTAATAAATGCAGTTTTGAACATCTCGTAGCTTTAGTTTTAATTTCCTATTGTTGCTCATGTGTTGATCTGGCTATTCTTCCTGACTTGATTACTGATACAGACATGTTGTATTTTCATCCCTTGCATATTATTTAATCAATTAGTACTAGCTTGTCATGTTAAAACTCAAAATAGAACTTGCTACTCGCTCTGTCACATAATATAAGAACGTTTTTCTAGCTGTTTTAGCTTGAAAAACGATCTTATATTATGGGACAGAGGGAGTAGTTTTGAAGCAAATTAACTATCTATACACGACATATAATGCCCAAACAAAAACAAAACTGAGTTATTTGGCCATTGTAGTTGGCTATTTTTAACAAAACTTGTGGGAAACTAAAACAAAGTCAACTTTGCATTTGTATGTTTCTCTGCTTTTTCAATAATTTGTACATGTCTATTCAGTTTGTATTTTCTTTACATTGTTATCTTGGACAATTTTTGCAGAAAGGTACCAAGAGGGTGCTGTTTGTCCGGAACTTGATTAGGGAGGTTGCTGGATTTGCTCCCTATGAGAAGCGTATCACTGAGCTTCTTAAGGTTGGAAAGGACAAGCGTGCACTCAAGGTCGCCAAGAGGAAGCTTGGTACTCACAAGAGAGCAAAGAAGAAGAGGGAGGAGATGTCAAGTGTCCTCAGGAAGATGAGGTGTGTAACCACTGTCTTATTATTGCAGTTTATATTATGGACACTATTTTACTATGTTATCCTATAGTTCATTTTCCTTTTTGTTCTAGATAATTCGTCCTCTTACATCATGAATGATGAATTTGTTGATCACTAGTTGCTTCGGTGGCTTCCAACAATGTTTTTTAAATGCCCCTTTTCAAGCCAGTGGCTTTTCTATATTGCAAGTAGTGTAGGCTGTAGACAACAGCATCAACTTGGAAGATGTCAGTGCTATGGTGCTGTAGACAATGGAGCAACCTTGGTCATAATCATTGTTG
This sequence comes from Triticum aestivum, assembly GCF_018294505.1. NCBI lineage: Eukaryota > Viridiplantae > Streptophyta > Magnoliopsida > Poales > Poaceae > Triticum > Triticum aestivum. Next base: position 464,318,251 of record NC_057802.1, on the reverse strand, counting down.
TTTTATGTGGTTCTTTAGTTGTTTCTTTTGCTTGACCAAAGTCCATTCGTCCTACCAATCAGGAAACATAAATAGCTCCTGTAATTTCTTTTTCCCTATAACAATAATGTATATGAATGAGCTCATTGTTCTGTCATGTAGGTCTGGTGGTGGTGGTGCTGCGGACAAGAAGAAATAGATTTTGCATGTTGGTGAAATTCTATTTATCTCAATGCGTTGCCCCGTATTTCCATATTATGCCAAGTCTGTAGTCTGTAGCCTGTGGCAATTTCAAGTTCAGAGTCAAACTATGAATTTTCGACACTATATTTGCAAGTGGAGTAACATGGTAGTACATTGCATTCTGAGTTCAGAGTAAAACCGTGAGTTTTTGGCACTATCTTAGTGGGTGGTTTCTATTTTGAGAATACCTATCACCTTTTCTTCACAGAAATCAAGCGTCTTTGTTTTATTACTTTAATATCCGAGCTATCTGTATGGCGATGGTCGTATGTTCTTCCCAGACCTTATTGATCTGGGCAGTAAAGCAGGTTTGATTTTGTATCCTTTAGGACCTTGAGAACTTGGGCCCTGTTTGTCCTTAATGCCCCTTCGGTGGGGGAGTGTGCGGTTTTCATGGTCTGACAGCCCATTTAGTAATGGCCCCTTCGGTGGAGAAGTGTGCGCGGCATCGCTGGAAACAAAATCATATGGCCAAAACTGGTTGAAACTGGTTGTTTTCCAGCTCAAAAAACTGGTTGTTTCCAATGCATGATGCATTATCGGACGAGGAGTTTACACTCATGGTGGTCGGCCTGGTAGCTATCTGGTCAGCACGGACGAAAGCAATTCATGAGAATATATACCATAGTGGCATAGTCCGTTTGCAACTCATGGATTCAAAGAATATATACCATAGTGGCATACTCCCTCCGGCCTAGTGTCAAAAAAGCGCACATTATGTGACGGAGTAGTAGATGCGATAAAAATTAAAGACACATGACTCTTACGTAATAAAGTGTGCGCAGCAGCATCGATTTGTAGGAACGATGGATGTCTGTTCCTAGTAGCATCAGCGCAGAGGCTATTGCATGTCGTGAACGGCTCACTTTGGCTTCAGAATTAGAGCATCTTCAGCCGCGCCCCAAACAGGCCCCTCATATGATTTTTTTCGCTCCGGCGCCGAAAAAACGTCCCAGTCGCGCCTCCAGGACGCAGAAATCCGCCGGCTTGGTCTGTTTTTTGGCCCGGCGATCGCAGGCGGAACCTGCCGCACTGGGGGGGGGGGGGGGGGCTCGGGGGCTTCGGCCCAGTGCCCACACCGTCAGGTGAAAAGTCAAGCCTATCGTCCATATTCGCCTCCCCCCCTCGCGAGCTCGTCCGCCACCCGGCCGCGACCCAGCTATCCCGTCGCCGCACACCGCCCGCCACAGCTAGATAGGCCATTCCCCGTCGGAAAAAGAGCAAAGGTTTCGCCGAGACAGCCTCTCCACCACCATCTGGGCCATTTTTTCGGCGTTCCGTCCGCGCAGGGGCGGTGTACCGGCGGGTGCGCGCCCACCGCGCCCGCTAGGTGTTCGGTGATTTGCCTGCCTCGGCAATGGACTCAGACGACAAGGAGGCGCTTGCCACGCTGCTGGAGGAGGAAGCCGATGCCGACGTTCAGGAAGAGGAACATCTCATGGTCCTCGCCGCCCTCTCCGGCCTGCCGGCGAGCAATGAAAAGCCGCGGCGAGGTGGCTCGGCGCCGGGGCGGATGAAAGCAAAGAACCGGTGCTACCTCTTGAGCATGCGTTGGTTTTCCCTTGAAGAGGAAAGGGTGATGCAGCAAAGTAGCGTAAGTATTTTCCTCAGTTTTTGAGAACCAAGGTATCAATCCAGTAGGAGGTTACACGCAAGTCACCTTGTACCAGCACAAACAAATAAGAACCTTGCAACCAACGCAATAAAGGGGTTGTCAATCCCTTCACGGCCACTTGCAAAAATGAGATCTGATAGAGATAATAAGATAAATATTTTTTTTGTATTTTTAGATATAGATTGGAAAGTAAAGATTGCAAAATAAACGGCAGCAGAAATAGCAAATCGATAGGAAAATAATATGATGGAAGATAGACTCAGGGGCCATAGGTTTCACTAGTGGCTTCTCTCAAGATAGCATAATCTACGGTCGGTGAACAAATTACTATCGAGCAATTGATAGAAAAGCGCATAGTTATGAGAATATCTAGGCATGATCATGTATATAGGCATCACGTCCGCAACAAGTAGACCGAAACGATTCTGCATCTACTACTATTACTCCACACATCGACCGCTATCCAGCATGCATCTAGAGTATTAAGTTCATAAGAACAGAGTAACGCATTAGGCAAGATGACATGATGTAGAGGGATAAAATCAAGCAATATGATATAAACCCCATCTTTTTATCCTCGATAGCAACAATACAATACGTGCCTTGCTGCCCCTGCTGTCACTGGGAAAGGACACCACAAGATTGAACCCAAAGCTAAGCACTTCTCCCATTGCAAGAAAAATCAATCTAGTAGGCCAAACCAAACTGATAATTCAAAGAGACTTGCAAATATATCAAATCATACATATAAGAATTCAGAGAAGAACCAAATATTGTTCATAGATAATCTTGATCATAAACCCACAATTCCTCAGATCTCGACAAACACACCGCAAAAATAACTACATCGAATAGATCTCCAAGAGAATCGAGGAGAACTTTGTATTGAGATCCAAAGAGAGAGAAGAAGCCATCTAGCTAATAACTATGGACCTGAAGGTCTGTGGTAAACTACTCACACATCATCGGAGAGGCTATGGTGTTGATGTAGAAGCCCTCCGTGATCGATTCCCCCTCCCGCGGAGCGCCGGAAAAGGCCCCAAGATGGGATCTCACGGGTACAGAAGGTTGCGACGGTGGAAATAGGGGTTTCGTGGTGCTCTCGGATGTTTTCAGGGTATATGAGTATATATATAGGCGAAAGAAGTAGGTCGGTGGAGCCACGAGGGTGGGGGGGCGCCTCCTTGCCTCGTGGCCGCCTCGTTGCTTCCTTGACGTCCACTCCAAGTCTCCTGGATTGCGTTTGTTCCAAAAATAACTCTCCCGAAGGTTTCATTCCATTTGATTTTCCTTTTCCGCGAAACACTCAAATAGGCAAAAAAAAACCAGCAATTTGCACTGGGCCTTCGGTTAATAGGTTAGTTCCAAAAATAATAAAAGTGCATAATAAAGCCCATTAAACATCCAAAACAGATAATATATTAGCATGAAACAATAAAAAATTATAGATACGTTGGAGACGTATCAAGCATCCCCAAGCTTAATTCCTGCTCGTCCTCGAGTAGGTAAATGATAAAAAACAGAATTTTTGATGTGGAATGCTACCTAACATAATTTTCTAAGTAATTCTATTAAGTGTGGCATGAATGTTCAGATCCAAAAGATTCAAGACAAAAGTTTAATATTGACATCAAAATAATAATACTTCAAGCATACTAACTAAGCAATTATGTCTTCTCAAAATAGCATGGCCAAAGAAAGCTTATCCCTACAAAATCATATAGTTTGGCTATGCTTCATTTTCATCACACAAAAATGCTCTCATCGTGCACAACCCCGATGACAAGCCAAGCAATTGTTTCATACTTAAGTAATCTCAAACTTTTTTCAACTTTCACGCAATACATGAGCGTGAGCCATGGACATAGCACTATGGGTGGAATAGAGTATAATGATGGGGGTTGTGTGTAGAAGACAAAAAAGGAGAAAGTCTCACATTGACGCGGTTAATCAACGGGCTAGGGAGATGCCCATCAATTGATGTCAATGCAAGGAGTAGGGATTGCCATGCAACGGAGGCACTAGAGCTATAAATGTATGAAAGCTCAACAAAAGAAACTAAGTGGGTGTGCATCCAACTTGCTTGCTCACGAAGACCTAGGGCATTTGAGGAAGCCCATTGTCGGAATATACAAGCCAAGTTATATAATGAAAAATTCCCACTAGTATATGAAAGTGACAAAACAAGAGACTCTCTATCATAAAGATCATGGTGCTACTTTGAAGCACAAGTGTGGAAAAAAAGGATAGTAGCATTGTCCCTTTCATTTCTCTTTTTTTGGGGCCTTTTTTTATTTGGCCTTACTTTTTTTGGGACAATGCTCTATTAATGATGATCATCACACTTCTCTTTATTTACAACTCGATACTAGAACAAAATATGACTCTATATGAGTGCCTCCGGCGGTGTACCGGGATGAGCAATGAATCAAGAGTGACATGTATGATAAATTATGCATGGTGGCTTTGCCACAAATACGATGTCAACTACATGATCATGCAAAGCAATATGACAATGATGAAGCGTGTCATAATAAATGAAACGGTGGAAAGTTTCATGGCAATATATCTCGGAATGGCTATGGAAATGCCATAATAGGTAGGTATGGTGGCTGTTTTGAGGAAGATATAAGGAGGTTTATGTGTGATAGAGCATATCATATCACGGGGTTTGGATGCACCAGCGAAGTTTGCACCAACTCTCAAGGTGAGAAAGGTCAATGCACGGTACCGAAGAGGCTAGCAATGATGGAAAGGTGAGAGTGCGTATAATCCATGGACTCAACATTAGTCATAAAGAACTCACATACTTATTGCAAAAATCTACAAGTCATCAAAGCATTACGCGCATGCTCCTAGGGGGATAGATTGGTAGGAAAAGACCATCGCTCGTCCCCGACCGCCACTCATAAGGATGACAATCAAAAAACACCTCATGTTTCAAATTTGTCACACAACGGTTACCATACGTGCATGCTACGGGACTTGCAAACTTCAACACAGGTATTTCTCAAATTCAAAACTACTTAACTAGCACGACTCTAATATTACCATCTTCATATCTCAAAACAATCATCAAGTATCAAACTTCTCATAGTATTCAATGCACTTTTTATGAAAGTTTTTATTCTACCTATCTTGGATGCCTATCATATTAGGACTAATTTTATAGCCAAAGCAAATTACCATGCTGTTCTAAAGGACTCTCAAAATAATATAAGTGAAGCATGAGAGATCAATAATTTCTATAAAATAAAACCACCACCGTGTTCTAAAAGATATAAGTGAAGCACTAGAGCAAAATTATCTAGCTCAAAAGATATAAGTGAAGCACATAGAGTATTCTAATAAATTCCGATTCATGTGTGTCTCTTCAAAAGGTGTGTACAGCAAGGATGATTGTGGTGAACTAAAAAGCAAACACTCAAATCATAAAAGACGCTCCAAGCAAAACACATATCATGTGGTGAATAAAAATATAGCCTCAAGTAAAGTTACCGATGGACGAAGACGAAAGAGGGGATGCCTTCCGGGGCATCCCCAAAGCTTAGGCTTTTGTTTGTCCTTGAATTTTACCTTGGGGTGCCTTGGGCATCCCCAAGCTTAGGCTCTTGCCACTCCTTGTTCCAAAATCCATCAAATTTTTACCCAAAACTTGAAAACTTCACAACACAAAACTCAACAGAAAATCTCATGAGCTCCGTTAGTATAAGAAAACAAATCGCCACTTTAAGGTACTGTAATGAACTCATTCTTTATTTATATTGGTGTTAAACCTACTGTATTCCAACTTCTCTATGGTCATACCCCCCGATACTAGCCATAGATGCATCAAAATAAGCAAACAACACACGAAAAACAGAATCTGTCAAAAACAGAACAGTCTGTAGTAATCTGTATCAAACGTATACTTATGTAACTCCAAAAATTCTGAAATAAATTGGTGGACGTGAGGAATTTATCTATTAATCATCTGCAAAAAATAATCAACCTAAAACCACTCTCCAGTAAACAATGGCAGCTAATCTCGTGAGCGCTAAAGTTTCTGTTTTTTACAGCAAGATCATAAAGACTTCACCCAAGTCTTCCCAAAGGTTCTACTTGGCACAAACACTAATTAAAACATAAAACCACATATAAGCAGAAGCTAGATGAATTATTTATTACTAAACAGAAACAAAAACAAGAAACAAAAATAAAATTGGGTTGCCTCCCAACAAGCGCTATCGTTTAAGGCCCTAGCTAGGCATAAAGGCCAGAATAGATCTAGGTATTGTCATCTTTGGTATGCAATCCATAAGTGGCTCTCATAATAGATTCATAAGGTAATTTAATTTTCTTTCTAGGAAAGTGTTCCATGCCTTTCCTTAATGGAAATTTGTGACGCCCCCGTTTTGACCGTACACTAATCATGCACGCAAATGTGTACGATCAAGATCAGAGACTCACGGGAAGATATCACAACACAACTCTAAAACATAAATAAGTCATACAAGCATCATAATACCAGCCAGGGGCCTCGAGGGCTCGAATACAAGTGCTCGAACACAGACGAGTCAGCGGAAGCAACAATATCTGAGTACAGACATAAGTTAAACAAGTTTGCCTTAAGAAGGCTAGCACAAACTGGGATACAGATCGAACGAGGCGCAGGCCTCCTGCCTGGGATCCTCCTAACTACTCCTGGTCGTCGTCAGCGGCCTGCACGTAGTAGTAGGCACCTCCAGTGTCGTAGGTGTCGTCGTCGACGGTGGCGTCTGGCTCCTGGACTCCAACATCTGGTTGCGACAACCAGATAGAAAGGAAAGGGGGAAAAGAGGGAGAGAAGCAACCGTGAGTACTCATCCAAAGTACTCGCAAGCAAGGAGCTACACTACATATGCATGGGTATATGTGTAAAGGGGCATATCAGTGGACTGAACTGCAGAATGCCAGAATAAAAGGGGGATAGCTAGTCCTGTCGAAGACTACGCTTCTGGTCATCTCCATCTTGCAGCATGTAGAAGAGAGTAGATTGAAGTCCTCCAAGTAGCATCGCATAGCATAATCCTACCCGGCGATCCCCTCCTCGTCGCCCTGTTAGAGAGCGATCACCGGGTTGTATCTGGCACTTGGAAGGGTGTATTTTATTCAGTATCCAGTTCTAGTTGTCATAAGGTCAAGGTACAACTCCGGGTCGTCCTTTTACCGAGGGACACGGCTATTCGAATAGATAAACTTCCCTGCAGGGGTGCACCACATAACCCAACACGCTCGATCCCATTTGGCCGGACACACTTTTCTGGGTCATGCCCGGCCTCGTAAGATCAACACGTCGCAGCCCCACCTAGGCTCAACAGAGAGGTCAGCACGCCGGTCTAAACCTATGCGCGCAGGGGTCTGGGCCCATCGCCCTATGCACACCTGCACGTTGCGTACGCGGCCGGAAGCAGACCTAGCCCCCTTAGTACAAGCGCGAGCTTACGGTCCAATGCGGCGCGCGCCACTCAGTTGCTGACGTCAAAAGAGCTTCGGCTGATACCACGACGCCGGGATACCCATAACTACTCCCACGTAGATGGTTAGTGCGTATAGACCAAATGGCCAGACTCAGATCAAATACCAAGATCTCGTTAAGCGTGTTAAGTAACCGCGAACGCCGACCAGGGCCAGGCCCACCTCTCACCTAGGCGGTCTCAACCTGCCCTGTCGCTCCGCCACAAAGATCCACTCGCGGGTACTCCTACGAGCCGACCCGACTTTAGTCATCACATGTGTCATGTATATAGTATATAAGTATATACCCGTGATCACCGCCCAGGTGATCACGGCCCGATAGTATAGCACAGCAGACGGACAAGAATGTAGGGCCACTGATGGAAAACTAGCATCCTATACTAAGCATGTAGGATTGCAGGTAAAGGTAACAACAGTAGTAGCAAGGATAGGCTATGCATCAGGATAGGATATCGGAAAGCAGTAACATGCTACACTACTCTAATGCAAGCAGTATAGAGAAGAATAGGCGATATCTGGTGATCAAGGGGGGGGGCTTGCCTGGTTGCTCTGGCAAGTAGGAGGGGTCGTCAACTCCGTAGTCGAACTGGGCAGCAGCAGTGTCGGTCTCGTAGTCTACCGGAGAGAAGAGGGGGAAGAAACAGTAAATACAATGCAAACATAAACATGACGATGCATGACATGACAATGAGCAGTGCGAGGTGTGTCCTAACGCGACAGTAGGTGGTACCGGCGAAGGGGGGGAACATCCGGGAAGTATTCCCGATGTTTTGCGTTTTCGGACAGACGACCGGAGGGGGAAAGTTGCTAGTTCGATATGTTAGGGAGGTGTGGTGGACGAACGGATTGCGTATTCGGATTCGTCTCGTCGTTCTGAGCAACTTTCATGTAGAAAACATTTTCATCCGAGTTACGGTTTAAAAGATATGAATTTTCAAAGAATATTTGAATTTCTGGAATTATTTGAATTTAGCAAAAATGAATTATGACGTCAGCATGAGGTAATGCTGACGTCAGCAGGTCAACAGGTCGGCTGACCAGTCAAACCAGACAGGTGGGTCCAGTGGGACCCACATGTCATTGACAGGGCACTAACAGAGTTTTATAATTAACTTAAACAAGGTTATTAGCAGGTAGGCCCCACCTGTCAGTGCCTATTTAGATTAATTAATTAGTTTTATTTATAAAAACATTTTTTTTGTTAATTATGCGGCGGGGCCCGCATGTCAGTGGCTGGGGCCTGCCCAGTCAACAGTTGACTGGGGTCAACCCAGTCAACTGGGCCACCAGGACCCACTGGCAGCGACCCAGGGGGTGGCCCCAGGTGCGCCAGCTCAGCGCGGCCGGCGGCTCAACGCCGGCGACGCCAAACGCGGCGGCGCGGCTCGGATCTCGCCGGAAACGGGCTACGGGGCACCGTTTGGCCCGCGCTATAGCGCGTTCGGAAGCGGAGGCGAAGCCGCGTCGTTCTGGGGCTACAGCATGGTCGGAGCGGGGGTGCATCGACGGCGGCGACCTCAACGGCGGAGGTCGGAGGTCGGGCACGGGTGGAGCGGCGCTAGGGGGCACGGTGAGCGGCGCGGATCTGCTCTACGGGGCCCTTGGAGCCCCAGGAGCATGGGGCCGAGCTCGCTTTCGAGCTCAGGGGACCGAGGCCGCGACGGCGAGGCGAGCTGCAACGGCAAGCTCTCGGACGCGGTGGCGGGGCTAGCTCGGGGGCGCGGGCGAGCGAACGGCGAGGGGGAGGAGAAGCGGAAGCTCACCGCGCGGCGCAAGAAAGGCCCGTGGGAGGCTTAGTAGCAGCAGCAGTCGCCGGAGTCGAAGAAGACGGCGGCGACCCGAGGAGGAAGGCGACGGCGTTGGGGGTGATGTAGGGGATCCCGGCTCGAGCAGGTGGTCGGGGAGGACGGGCTCGACGCGGCGGAGCTCGTGGACACGTCGGGGAGGAGAACGGGGCTCGGTGGCCGCGGCTAGGCCGGAGGCATGGCGGCGGTGGCGTTCGGGCGAGGTGGGGAAAGGGATCGGAGAGGGAGGAGAAGTGGATCTGGGAGGGGGGGGCGTCGAGGGGGAGTGGGGGCAGGGGCCAGGGGGGTGCAGGACGTCGCCCTTATCCCTTCGCCGACGGGGACGGCGAGAGGGTTCGGCGGCGACCGGCGAGCGCGGTCGCTGGGTCGGGTGAACAGGGAGGAGGGAGGCGACCGGGGGAGGTGGGCTGGCCGGCTGGGCCTGGGGGTCGGCCCAGTTGGGCCAGTGCCTAGTGGGGGAAGGGGGGTTCCTTTTCTTGTTTGTTTTCTTTTTCTTTTTGTTCTGTTTTCTCTTTATTTATTTATTTATTTATTTTCTTTTCTGTTTTAATTCATTTAAAAGCATTTAGGCATTTTCTAAAAACATGTTCTCTCCACAATAATTATCAGTGCAATATCTGGCACCCACCGAACATTTTTGTTTAAATTTTTGAAAACTTTTATTATTGACATTAATTTGAATTTAAATTTTGAAACGGTTTCGAATCATCGCGAGGTTAACAACAGTAACCGTGGTGATGTGGCATCATTAGCGTGGGATTACTGTAGCATGATTATCCGGGCGTTACAAATCTCCTCCACTACAAGAAATCTCATCCCGAGATTTAGGAGGTAGAAGGAAACAGTGCGGGGTATTCTTCGCGCAGACGATCCTCTCGTTCCCAAGTGGCTTCATCTTTAGAATGGTGCGACCACTGGACTTTGAGGAACTTGATCGCCTTCTGACGTGTGCGGCGTTCAGCTTGGTCGAGAATGCGGACTGGATGCTCCTTATAGGAGAGGTCCTGCTGCCATTCGAGCACTTCATGATCCACTGCTCGGATTGGGTCCTTGAAGCAACGGCGGAGCTGTGACACATGGAACACATCGTGAACCTGAGAAAGGTTCGGCGGTAGCTCCAGTTGGTATGCCACTTTTCCACGCCTTTCGAGAATAAGGAATGGGCCAATATATCGAGGAGCTAGTTTGCCCTTGATTCCGAAGCGGTGAGCACCCTTCATAGGTGTGACTCGAAGATAAGCCTTTTCGCCAGGTTGATAGACCATGTCTTTATGATGACGGTCATACTGACTCTTCTGACGTGACTGAGCAGTCTTGAGATTCTCGCGAATAATGCGGACTTGTTCTTCGGCATCTTGGATAATATCCGGACCGAAGAGTGGACGTTCCCCAGTTTCTGACCAGTTCAGAGGGGTTCGGCACTTTCGTCCATATAACACTTCGAAGGGGGCCATCTTCAGACTAGCTTGATAGCTATTATTATAAGAGAACTCAGCATACGGGAGAGATTCCTCCCATTTCTTGCCGAAGGAAATAACACAAGCTCGAAGCATGTCTTCGAGAACTTGGTTGACGCGTTCAACTTGCCCTTGCGACTGAGGATGAAACGCAGTACTGAATGACAGATGAGTTCCCATAGCTTCTTGGAAACTTGCCCAGAATCTTGAAGTGAATAAGCTGCCACGGTCTGAACTGATAACCAATGGAATACCATGGAGTGAAACAATCCTGGACATATAGAGCGTTGCCAGCTGGCTAGCAGTGATCGTTTCCTTTGACTGCCAGAAAATGTGCAACTTTGGAAAGCCGGTCAATGACGACAAGAATAGCATCATTACCTTTCTGTGATTTGGGAAATCCAGTGACGAAGTCCATCTCAACATGGTCCCATTTCCATTCAGGAATAGAGATAGGTTGCAGAGTTCCAGCAGGCCTTTGATGTTCTGCTTTGATACGACGGCAAACGTCACACTCAGCAACATAACGAGCAATGTCTTGCTTCATATTAGACCACCAGAATCTCTGACGGATGTCTTGGTACATCTTTGTACTACCAGGGTGGATACATAGAGGCGTATCATGAGCTTCTTTCATAACTTCCTGTGTCATATCCAGGTTTTTCTCTGCACATGGCACCACTAGGCGGCCCTTGAAGTATAGGGTGCCATCTTCAGCAATGGTGAAGAATGAGGGCTTTCCTTCTGCGAGGTAGCGCTTAATCTTGTGGGCTTCAGAGTCATACTTCTGTAGCCTTTTGATGCTGTCCACGAGATCTGGTTTAGCAACTAGGGTATTGAGGGAACCCTGGGTAACAACGTGGAGGTTCACCTTGCCAAACTCCTTAGGAGGGGGAGCGAGTGCACCCGGAGGAACAATATGGAGGTTCAGCTTCCTGAATTCTTCAACAAGCGAGGGCTGAACTTTGTGAACCTGGAGGTGGTTGCAGTAAGACTTGCGGCTCAAGGCATCAGCCATTACATTAGCCTTGCCTGGCGTATAGGAAATACCCAAGTCAAAGTCTGCAACAAGCTCCATCCATCTCTGTTGACGGAGGTTCAGATCTGGCTGAGTAAACAGATACTTCAGACTTTGGTGGTCAGTGAAGATCTCGCAACGATTACCGAGAAGGTAATGTCGCCACTGCTTCAGCGCATGAATGACAGCAGCAAGTTCGAGGTCGTGAACTGGGTAGTTCTCTTCGTGAGGGCGCAATTGCCGAGAGGCATAAGCAATCACTTTGCGGTCTTGCATTAGGACACAGCCTAATCCTTGACGGGAAGCGTCGCAGTAAATGACGAAGTCCTTCTTAGTATCAGGTGGAGCTAGAACTGGGGCAGAAGTCAACTTGTCTTTGAGTGCCTGGAAACTTTCCTGACATTTGTCTGTCCATTGGAACTTGACGCCCTTATGCAACAGGTTAGTCAGAGGCCTGGCGATCTTGGAGAAGTTCTCGACGAATCGACGGCAATAGCTGGCGAGACCGAGAAAACTTCTGACTTGCTTAACGTTCTTGGGAGGAGTCCAATCAAGAATAGCCTGAACTCGCTCGGGGTTGACGGCAATACCATCCTTAGAGATGACATGCCCAAGATAGGTTACTTCCGGTAGCCAGAATTCACATTTGGAGAACTTGGCATATAGTTGATGCTCTCGTAGCTTTTCCAGCACAAGTCGAAGATGTTCAGCATGTTCTTCTTCGTTCTTGGAAAATACCAGGATATCATCCAGATAAACCACAACGAACTTGTCGAGGTAATCCATGAATATATAGTTCATCAGACGAGAGAAGGTGGCTGGAGCATTGGTTAAACCGAAAGACATGACGGTGTACTCGTATGAACCATAGCGAGTCACGAAGGCGGTCTTTGGGATATCCTCTTCGCGAACACGGATCTGGTGGTAACCCAACCTCAAGTCGAGCTTAGAGAACACTGACGAACCCGCCAGTTGATCATATAGATCATTGATCCGAGGAAGAGGGTATTTATTCTGAATGGTAGCTTGGTTTATAGGACGGTAGTCTTGAACTAACCGGTTTGTCCCATCCTTCTTCTTGACAAAGAGAGAAGGTGCTCCCCAAGGAGAGCAACTTGGGCGAATGAATCCTTTGCGAAGAGATTTGTCGATTTCCTCCTTAAGCTCAAGGAGTTCATGCGGCGGCATTTTGTAGGGTCGCTTGGCTATAGGAGTGGTGCCTGGTTTCAAGTCGATGATGAATTCGACAGCTCTAGCAGGGGGAATCCCTGGAAGTTCTTCAGGAAAGACGTCGAGGAATTCACGCACGACGGGAATGTTTTCAATGCCCTCGAGTGGTGCAGCGTTCAATGCATTCAATGCATAGAGCCTTGCCTCGGCATTTTGCACCAGATGGGCTTGGTAAGTAACTATCTCATCTGAAGGGTGTAGCAGATGGACGGTCTGAGTGGCGCAAACTATAGAAGCAGTATGCGCTTTCAACCAATCCATACCCAAAATGAGGTCGATGTTAGACGACTTCAGGATAATGGGAGAGGCATAGAATTCCAGCCCTTCGATTTCCACGGGGACATCGATGCCAACCAAGGAGGTTTGACACTGTCCCACGGGGGTTTTGACCAATACAGAGGTGTTCATCTCCTCACATTTAACGTCGTGCTTGTATGCAAAATCTTCTGACATGAATGAATGCGATGCACCTGTATCAAATAAAACGGATGCTGGTACTGAATTTACGAGGAGTGTACCCATCACAGTAGCAGGCTGGTCTTGAGCTTCGTTGAGATCAACGTGGTTGGCATGAGCACGACCATAAGACTTAGCATTGTTGTTGCGGGGCTGGTTGTTACCACGGCCCGTTGCTGGAAGGGCAAGTTGATTCTGATTCTGATTGCAGTCCCTGGCACGGTGACCTGGTTGTCCACACTTGTAGCACAGACCATTATTGGGAGTGGGAACAGGAGCTTGGGATGGTGGAGCTGGAAGTCTTGACTGCCTAGATGGTGGTGGAGGCAGACGAGGTGCAGCATAGGTCTGCCTTGGGGCAGATGCATTTGGACGGTACATGCTGTTCGGGATCCATATCTTACGCTTCTGTGAGGGCGAGCCCGAAGATGAGCCCGTGTCACGGTTGCGCCTGTGAGAGCTCTGGTATTCCTGCAGACCAGTTTCGACATTGATGGCCTTGTTCACCAAGGTGGCGAAATCAGCAAAGTCATGCACTAGAAGTGCGAGCTTGATGTCAGCTTGAAGGCCATCACGGAACTTCTCCTGTCTGCGTGCATCAGTTGCAATGTCCTCTTCAGCATAGCGAGACAAGTCCAGAAACTCCCGCTGATAAGCTTCAACAGTTTTGTTGCCTTGGGTGAGGTTGCGGAACTCACGCTTCTTCCGGTCCATGACTCCCTGAGGAATGAAGCGGGCACGGAAAGCTGCTTGGAAGTCTGGCCATGTGATGATTGTTCCAGCTGGCAGAGTACGCCTGTGGCTGTCCCACCATTGAGCTGCGGGTCCCTTCAAGAAGAAGGAAGCAAAGGTGACATAGCTGGCAGGGGCTACATCAGCAGACTCCATCTCATAGGTGATGTCACGGAGCCAGTCATCAGCATCCAGAGGCTGAGTTGAGCTGCGGTAGATGGTTGGGTTGAGGCGTATGAAATCTTGAAGAGTCACTTGGGCTGGCTGCTGGTTCATATTGGGGCGAGGAAACTGAGCCATCATATTTTCCATGAATTGGCGGTTCAGTTCAAACTGTTGGATCATACCAGCCATGTACTCAGGTGGTGGTGGGGCATCGCCACCACGACCACGACCACCTGGTCTAACCATCCTGCTAATATATAACAGGGGTAGTTCAGCATTGAGAAATATTTGCAAAGACAAGAATCATTCATGATGAAACATGCATAACGAGAGGAGCACGATAGCTACTACATAGTAGTCGGCATAACTTACAAAAGGGGTCATGCATAGAGTTCAGTACACAGAGTTCAGTACATAGACCAAAACATCATAGGCGGCACACAGGCTCGCGGCGAATGCATCTAACACTACTAAGCAAGACTACATCAGTCCCAAGAGGTACTGTGGAGGTAATCGTAGCCCGACAGCTGGTAGTGAGGCAACGGATAGCCCTCCACGTCAGCAGACTGGGGGCCGCGGATACTCAGGTGTAGAGCCCGACGCTCAGGTGGCAGAAGAGGACCAAGTGCGGGAGAGTAGCCTCCCACCTCTGGCCAACCGACACCGTGGGGCATCACGGTCCTGGCTGGGTAGATCGCAGTACGCGGTACCTGTCCAGATCGGACAAAGGGGTGCAGCAGCGTCAGAGCACGGTAAAGGTGCTGACGGGTGGTGTACATCTCGTGGCGAAGAGCTCGGTTAGCTCGATCCAGCCCATCAGCATGCAGAACCAGGTTCTGATGGTAGAAGGGCTCTCGGGTGACAGTGGAGTAGGCAGCAGTATAGTATCCCTCCGCACCAACATCAGATGCGATAGCAATGTGCCTGAAAGGGGAGGTGTCCAACTCCCGATACTCTCCACGAAGACGTGTCAGAGCAGCATAGGCAGCATCGTGGACAGCCATATCGATGGTCACACCAACACCATGTGCGGTGTGCAGCACAGTAGTGGAGTCATACTCCCGAGAGTAGAGGTGGACGATGGCACGGTACTGCTCCTGGTTAAAGTCCTGGTACTCCTCGTAGACGGTGTACTCAGGGTGCCAGCGATAACCCAGATAGGTCATCATCTCAGCTAGCACCGCAGGTGATCCCGAGGCACCAATGGCCGTCGTGTGGCGCACGACCTGCCTCGTGGGTTCCATCTGAAAGCAAAGACGTTTCAAAGGAGTCAAATGACAGTGTGTGAATTGTTCAAAATACTATTCTAAGAAACAACTATGGCTTATCCAACTTTGGGGTGAATGCGGTCACGGGATCCTAGTGTTAGAGTTAGTAAATTCGTTTAACCCGAGTAGAAGAGAGTTCAGAGTCCCAGAGTAAAGGTCGAGGAGTAAAAGATCCTAGTACCACCCAATGGCGACGTGGGCCCGTAAGACACACAGCCATGTTAGTAAAAGTTTTGTAATGTCTAGACTCGACTTCGGCCAAGGAGTGTGGAAAGGGGGATTCCTACAGGCAGTCGGCTCTGATACCAACTTGTGACGCCCCCGATTTGACCGTACACTAATCATGCACGCAAATGTGTACGATCAAGATCAGGGACTCACGGGAAGATATCACAACACAACTCTAAAACATAAATAAGTCATACAAGCATCATAATACAAGCCAGGGGCCTCGAGGGCTCGAATACAAGTGCTCGATCACAGACGAGTCAGCGGAAGCAACAATATCTGAGTACAGACATAAGTTAAACAAGTTTGCCTTAAGAAGGCTAGCACAAACTGGGATACAGATCGAACGAGGCGCAGGCCTCCTGCCTGGGATCCTCCTAACTACTCCTGGTCGTCGTC
This sequence comes from Triticum aestivum, assembly GCF_018294505.1. Classification (NCBI taxonomy): domain Eukaryota; kingdom Viridiplantae; phylum Streptophyta; class Magnoliopsida; order Poales; family Poaceae; genus Triticum; species Triticum aestivum. The sequence goes on along the minus strand of NC_057802.1, from coordinate 464,302,160 downwards.
AGCGGCCTGCACGTAGTAGTAGGCACCTCCAGTGTCGTAGGTGTCGTCGTCGACGGTGGCGTCTGGCTCCTGGACTCCAACATCTGGTTGCGACAACCAGATAGAAAGGAAAGGGGGAAAAGAGGGAGAGAAGCAACCGTGAGTACTCATCCAAAGTACTCGCAAGCAAGGAGCTACACTACATATGCATGGGTATATGTGTAAAGGGGCATATCAGTGGACTGAACTGCAGAATGCCAGAATAAAAGGGGGATAGCTAGTCCTGTCGAAGACTACGCTTCTGGTCATCTCCATCTTGCAGCATGTAGAAGAGAGTAGATTGAAGTCCTCCAAGTAGCATCGCATAGCATAATCCTACCCGGCGATCCCCTCCTCGTCGCCCTGTTAGAGAGCGATCACCGGGTTGTATCTGGCACTTGGAAGGGTGTATTTTATTCAGTATCCAGTTCTAGTTGTCATAAGGTCAAGGTACAACTCCGGGTCGTCCTTTTACCGAGGGACACGGCTATTCGAATAGATAAACTTCCCTGCAGGGGTGCACCACATAACCCAACACGCTCGATCCCATTTGGCCGGACACACTTTTCTGGGTCATGCCCGGCCTCGTAAGATCAACACGTCGCAGCCCCACCTAGGCTCAACAGAGAGGTCAGCACGCCGGTCTAAACCTATGCGCGCAGGGGTCTGGGCCCATCGCCCTATGCACACCTGCACGTTGCGTACGCGGCCGGAAGCAGACCTAGCCCCCTTAATACAAGCGCGAGCTTACGGTCCAATGCGGCGCGCGCCACTCAGTTGCTGACGTCAAAAGAGCTTCGGCTGATACCACGACGTCGGGATACCCATAACTACTCCCACGTAGATGGTTAGTGCGTATAGACCAAATGGCCAGACTCAGATCAAATACCAAGATCTCGTTAAGCGTGTTAAGTAACCGCGAACGCCGACCAGGGCCAGGCCCACCTCTCACCTAGGCGGTCTCAACCTGCCCTGTCGCTCCGCCACAAAGATCCACTCGCGGGTACTCCTACGAGCCGACCCGACTTTAGTCATCACATGTGTCATGTATATAGTATATAAGTATATACCCGTGATCACCGCCCAGGTGATCACGGCCCGATAGTATAGCACAGCAGACGGACAAGAATGTAGGGCCACTGATGGAAAACTAGCATCCTATACTAAGCATGTAGGATTGCAGGTAAAGGTAACAACAGTAGTAGCAAGGATAGGCTATGCATCAGGATAGGATATCGGAAAGCAGTAACATGCTACACTACTCTAATGCAAGCAGTATAGAGAAGAATAGGCGATATCTGGTGATCAAGGGGGGGGGCTTGCCTGGTTGCTCTGGCAAGTAGGAGGGGTCGTCAACTCCGTAGTCGAACTGGGCAGCAGCAGTGTCGGTCTCGTAGTCTACCGGAGAGAAGAGGGGGAAGAAACAGTAAATACAATGCAAACATAAGCATGACGATGCGTGACATGACAATGAGCAGTGCGAGGTGTGTCCTAACGCGACAGTAGGTGGTACCGGCGAAGGGGGGAACATCCGGGAAAGTATTCCCGATGTTTTGCGTTTTCGGACAGACGGACCGGAGGGGGAAGGTTGCTAGTTCGATAGGTTAGGGAGGTGTGGTGGACGAACGGACTGCGTATTCGGATTCGTCTCGTCGTTCTGAGCAACTTTCATGTAGAAAACATTTTCATCCGAGTTACGGTTTAAAAGATATGAATTTTCAAAGATTATTTGAATTTCTGGAATTATTTGAATTTAGCAAAAATGAATTATGACGTCAGCATGAGGTAATGCTGACGTCAGCAGGTCAACAGGTCGGCTGACCAGTCAAACCAGACAGGTGGGTCCAGTGGGACCCACATGTCATTGACAGGGCACTAACAGAGTTTTATAATTAACTTAAACAAGGTTATTAGCAGGTAGGCCCCACCTGTCAGTGCCTATTTAGATTAATTAATTAGTTTTATATATAAAAACATTTTTTATGTTAATTATGCGGCCGGGCCCGCATGTCAGTGGCTGGGGCCTGCCCAGTCAGCAGTTGACTGGGGTCAACTCAGTCAACTGGGCCACCAGGACCCACTGGCAGCGACCCAGGGGGTGGCCCCAGGTGCGCCAGCTCAGCGTGGCCGGCGGCTCAACGCCGGCGACGCCAAACGCGGCGGCGCGGCTCGGATCTCGCCGGAAACGGGCTACGCGGCACCGTTTGGCCCGTGCTATAGCGCGTTCGGACGCGGAGGCGAAGCCGCGTCGTTCTGGGGCTACAGCATGGTCGGAGCGGGGGTGCATCGATGGCGGCGACCTCAACGGCGGAGGTCGGAGGTCGGGCACGGGTGGAGCGGCGCTAGGGGGGCACGGTGAGCGGCGCGGATCTGCTCTACGGGGCCCTTGGAGCCCCAGGAGCATGGGGCCGAGCTCGCTTTCGAGCTCAGGGGACCGAGGCCGCGACGGCGAGGCGAGCTGCAACGGCGAGCTCTCGGACGCGGTGGCGGGGCTAGCTCGGGGGCGCGGGCGAGCGAACGGCGAGGGGGAGGAGAAGCGGAAGCTCACCGCGCGGCGCAAGAAAGGCCCGTGGGAGGCTTAGTAGCAGCAGCAGTCGCCGGAGTCGAAGAAGACGGCGGCGACCCGAGGAGGAAGGCGACGGCGTTGGGGGTGATGTAGGGGGTCCCGGCTCGTGCAGGTGGTCGGGGAGGACGGGCTCGACGCGGCGGAGCTCGTGGACACGTCAGGGAGGAGAACGGGGCTCGGTGGCCGCGGCTAGGCCGGAGGCATGGCGGCGGCGGCGTTCGGGCGAGGTGGGGAAAGGGATCGGAGAGGGAGGAGAAGTGGATCTGGGAGGGGGGGCGTCGAGGGGGAGTGGGGGCTGGGGCCAGGGGGGGTGCAGGACGTCGCCCTTATCCCTTCGCCGACGGGGACGGCGAGAGGGTTCGGCGGCGACCGGCGAGCGCGGTCGCTGGGTCGGGTGAACAGGGAGGAGGGAGGCGACCGGGGGAGGTGGGCTGGCCGGCTGGGCCTGGGGGTCGGCCCAGTTGGGCCAGTGCCTAGTGGGGGAAGGGGGGGGGGTTCCTTTTCTTGTTTGTTTTCTTTTTCTTTTTGTTCTGTTTTCTCTTTATTTATTTATTTATTTTCTTTTCTGTTTTAATTCATTTAAAAGCATTTAGGCATTTTCTAAAAACATGTTCTCTCCACAATAATTATCAGTGCAATATCTGGCACCCACCGAACATGTTTGTTTAAATTTTTTGAAAACTTTTATTATTGACATTAATTTGAATTTAAATTTTGAAACGGTTTCGAATCATCGCGAGGTTAACAACAGTAACCGTGGTGATGTGGCATCATTAGCATGGGATTACTGTAGCATGATTATCCGGGCATTACAAAATTGGAATCTAATATTTCCTTCTTTCATATCAATAATTGCACCAATCGTTCTACGGAAAGGTCTACCAAGAATAATAGGACATGTAGGATTGCAATCTATATCAAGAACAATGAAATCTACGAGCACATAATTCCTATTTGCAACAATAAGAACATCATTAATCCTTCCCATAGGTTTCTTAATGGTGGAATCCGCCAGATGCAAGTTTAGAGAACAATCATCAAATTCACGGAAACCTAACACATCACACAAAGTTTTCAGAATCGTGGAAACACTAGCACCCAAATCACACAAGGCATAGCATTCGTGATCTATAATAAATTTTAATAGTAGGTTCCCACTCATCATAAAGTTTTCTAGGGATAGAGACTTCTAATTCAAGCTTTTCTTCATAAGATTGCATTAAAGCATCAACGATATGTTTAGCAAAAGCTTTATTTTGATCATAAGCATGAGGATAATTTAACATGGATTGCAACAAGGAAATACAATCTATTAAAGAACAATTATCATAATTAAATTCCTTGAAATCCAAAATAGTGGGTTCATTGCTATGTAAAGTTTTGACCTCTTCAATCCCACTTTTACCAATTTTTGCATCAAGATCTAAAAACTCCGAATCATTGGGACACCTTTTAACTAAAGTTGACTCATCTCCAGTCCCATCATTATCAAGATTCATATTGCAAAACAAAGATTTAATAGGAGACACATCAATCACTTTTAGATCTTCATCCTTATTATCATGAAAACTAGAAGAACACGCTTTCATAAAGCAATCTTTTTTAGCACGCATCCTAGCGGTTCTTTCTTTGCACTCATCAATGGAAATTCTCATAGCTTTGCGAGACTCATTGATATCATGCTTAGGTGGAATAGATCTAAGTTTCAAAGAATCAACATCAAGAGAAATTCTATCCATGTTCCTAGCCAACTCATCAATCTTAGGTAAATTTTCTTCAAGCAAAGCATTGAAATTCTTTTGCGATATCATACATTCTTTAAAACTAGTCTCAAAATCAGAGGGCATCTTAATAAAATTCCCATAAGAGTTGTTGTAGGAATTACCATAATTATTAGAGGAATTACTAGGAAATGGCCTAGGATTAAAATTTCCTCTATACGCGTTGTTACCAAAATTGTTCGTACCAACAAAATTCACATCCATAGATTCATTATTATTCTCAATCAAAGTAGACAAAGGCATATGATTAGGATCGGAAGAAACATTCTTATTAGCAAACAACTTCATAAGTTCATCCATCTTTCCACTCAAGACATTAATCTCTTCTATCGCGTGAACCTTTTTTACTAGTAGATCTTTCGGTGTGGCATTGAGAATAGTTAACCATAATATTATCTAGGATTTTACTAGCTTCTCCTAAAGTGATCTCCATAAAAGTGCCTCCCGCGGCCGAATCCAAACGATTTCTAGAAGCAAAATTCAATCCAGCATATTTTTTTTGTATAATCATCCATAAATTCAAACCATGTGTAGGGCAATTACGTACCATTAATTTCATCCTCTCCCAAGCTTGTGCAATATGTTCATGATCAAGTTGATTAAAATTCATAATATCGTTTCTAAGAGAGATGATCTTAGCGGGAGGAAAGTACTTAGAGATAAAAAGCATCTTTGCACTTATTCCATGAATCAATACTATTCTTAGGCAAAAACGAAAACCAAGTTTTAGCATGATCTCTAAGCGAAAACGGAAATAGCTTCAATTTAACAATATCATTATCCACGTCTTTCTTCTTTTGCATATCACACAAATCACCAAAGTTGTTTAGATGGGTAACGACATCTTCACTAGGAAGGCCAGAGAATTGATCTTTCATGACAAGATTCAGCAAAGCAGCATTAATTTCACAAGATTCAGCATTGGTAATAGGAGCAATCGGAGTGCTAAGAAAATCATTGTTGTTGGTATTGGAAAAGTCACACAATTTAGTATTGTCTTGAGCCATCGTGACAAACAATCCAACACACAGGCACACAAGAAGCAAGCGAAAAGAGACGGATGGAAAAGGGTGAATAAAACGACAAAGGTGAAGTGGGGGAGAGGAAAACGAGAGGCAAATGGCAAATAATATAATACGAGGGATAAGAGTTTGTGATGGGTACTTGGTATGTCTTGACTTGTGCGTAGATCTCCCCGGCAACGGCGCCAGAAATGGCTAGTTGCTGGGAAATCAAATCTTGACTTGACTTGGCGTAAGCCTCCCCGGCAACGGCGCCAGAAATCCTTCTTGCTACCTCTTGAGCATGGGTTGGTTTTCCCTTGAACAGGAAAGGGTGATGCAGCAAAGTAGCGTAAGTATTTCCCTCAGTTTTTGAGAACCAAGGTATCAATCCAGTAGGAGGTTACACGCAAGTCGCCTTGTACCTGCACAAACAAATAAGAACCTTGCAACCAACGCGATAAAGGGGTTGTCAATCCCTTCACGGCCACTTGCAAAAGTGAGATCTGATAGAGATAATAAGATATTTTTTTTGTATTTTTATGATATAGATTGGAAAGTAAAGATTGTAAAATAAACGGCGACAGAAATAGCAAATTGATAGGAAAATAATATGATGGAAGATAGACCCGGGGGCCATAGGTTTCACTAGCGGCTTCTCTCAAGATAGCATAATCTACGGTGGGTGAACAAATTACTGTCGAGCAATTGATAGAAAAGCGCATAGTTACGAGAATATCTAGGCATGATCTTGTATATAGGCATCACGTCCGCGACAAGTAGACCGAAACGATTCTGCATCTACTACTATTACTCCACACATCGATTGCTATCCAGCATTCATCTAGAGTATTAAGTTCATAAGAACAGAGTAACGCATTAGGCAAGATGACATGATGTAGAGGGATAAACTCAAGCAATATGATATAAATGAAGGAAATATGCCCTAGAGGCAATAATAAAGTTATTATTTATTTCCTTATTTCATGATAAATGTTTATTATTCATGCTAGAATTGTATTAACCGGAAACTTAGTACATGTGTGAATACATAGACAAAACAAAGTGTCTAGTATGCCTCTACTTGACTAGCTCGTTGATCAAAGATGGTTAAGTTTCCTAGCCATTGACATGAGTTGTCATTTGATGAACGTGATCACATCATTAGAGAATGATGTGATTGACTTGACCCATTCGTTAGCTTAGCATTATGATCATTACAGTTTCATTGCTACTGCTTTCTTCATTACTTATACATGTTCCTATGACTATGAGATTATGCAACTCCCGAATACCGGAGGAACACTTTGTGTGCTACCAAATGTCACAACGTAACTGAGTGATTATAAAGGTGCTCTACAGGTGTCTCCGATGATACTTGTTGAGTTGGCATAGGTCGAGATTAGGATTTGTCACTCCGATTGTCGGAGAGGTATCTCTGGGCCCTCTCGGCAATGCACATCACTATAAGCCTTGCAAGCAATGTGACTAATGAGTTAGTTGCGGGATGATGTATTACGTAACGAGTAAAGAGACTTGCCATTAACGAGATTGAACTAGGTATTGAGATACTGACGATCGAATCTCGGGCAAGTAACATACCGATGACAAAGAGAATAACATATGTTGTTATGCGGTTTAACCGATAAAGATCTTCGTAGAATATGTAGGAACCAATATGAGCATCCAGGTTCCGCTATTGGTTATTGACCGGAGATGAATCTCGGTCATGTCTACATAGTTCTCGAACCCGTAGGGTCCGCACGCTTAACGTTTGGTGACGATTTGTATTATGAGTTATGTGATTTGATGACCGAAGTTTGTTCGGAGTTCCGGATGAGATCAGGGACATGACGAGGAGTCTCAAAATGGTCGAGACGTAAAGATCGATATATTGGAAGGCTATATTCGGACATCGGAAAGGTTCCGAGTGATTCGGGTATTTTTCGGAGTACGGGAGAGTTACGGGAATTCGTATTGGGCCTTAATGGGCCATACGGGAAAGGAGAGAAAGGCCTCAAGGGTGGCCGCGCCCCTTCCCCATGGACTGGTCCGAATTGGACTAGGGAAAGGGGGCGCCCCCTTCCTTCCTTCTCCTTCTTCCTTCCCCTTTTCCTATTCCATGTGGGAGGTGGAATCCTACTAGGACTAGGGAGTCCTAGTAGGACTCCACACTTTGGGCGCGCCCTATGAGGGCCGGCCTCCTCCTCCCTCCATCCTTTATATACGTGGCCAGGGGGCACCCCATAGACACACAAGTTGATTTCTTAGCCGTGTGCGGTGCCCCCCTCCACAGTTACACACCTCGGTCATATCGTCGTAGTGCTTAGGCAAAGCCCTGCGTTGGTAACTTCATCATCACCGTCACCACGCCGTCGTGCTGACGGAACTCTCCCTCGGCCTCAAGTGGATCAAGAGTACGAGGGACGTCATCGAGCTGAACGTGTGCTGAACTCGGAGGTGCCGTGCGTTCGGTACTTGGATCGGTCGAATCGTGAAGACGTACGACTACATCAACCGCGTTTTCACAACGCTTCTGCTTACGGTTTACGAGGGTACGTAGACAACACTCTCCCCGCTTGTTGCTATGCATCACCATGATCTTGCGTGTGCGTAGGATTTTTTTTGAAATTACTACGTTCCCCAACAGTGGCATCCAAGCCAGGTCTATGCGTAGATGTTATATGCACGAATAGAACACAAGTGAGTTGTGGGCGATAATAGTCATACTGCTTACCAGCATGTCATACTTTGATTAGGCGGTATCGTTGGATGAAGCGGCCCGGACCGACATTACGCGTACACTTACGCGAAACTGGTTATACCGACATGCTTCGCACACAGGTGGCTGGCGGGTGTCAGTTTCTCCAACTTTAGTTGAATCGAGTGTGGCTACGCCCGGTCCTTGTTGAAGGTTAAAACATCACAGACTTGATGAAAAATCATTGTGGTTTTGATGCGTAGGTAAGAACGGTTTTTGCTCAGCCCATAGCAGCCACGTAAAACTTGCAACAACAAAGTGGACGTCTAACTTGTTTTTGCAGGGCATGTTGTGATGTGATATGGTCAAGACGTGATGAGATATAAATTGTTGTATGAGATGATCATGTTTTGTTATAGTTATCGGCCACCGGCAGGAGCCTTATGGTTGTCTCTTTATTGCATATGATGCAAGTGCCATGTAATTGCTTTACTTTATCGCTATGCGATAGCAATAGTTGCAAAAGCAATAGCTGGTGAGACGACCATGTGACGACACGTTGATAAAAGATCAAGATGATGGAGATCATGGTGTCATGCTGGTAACAATGGAGATCATGACAGTACTTTGGAGATGGAGATCAAAAGCACAAGATGATGATGGCCATATCATGTCACATATTTTGATTGCATACGATGTTTATCTTTTATACATCTTATTTTGCTTAGTTCGGCAGTAGCTTTATAAGATGACCCCTTACTAAAATTTCAAGGTATAAGTGTTCTCCCTGAGTATGCACCGTTGCGACAGTTCTTCGTGCCGAGACACCACGTGATGATCGGGTGTGATAAGCTCTACGTTCACATACAACGGGTGCAAGCCAGTTTTGCACACGTAGAATACTCGGGTTAAACTTGACGAGCCTAGCATATGCAGATATGGCCTCGGAACACTGAGACCGAAAGGTCGAGCGTGAATCATATATTAGATATGATCAACATAGTGATGTTCACCATTGAAAACTACTCCATCTCACGTGATGATCGGACATGGTTTAGTTGATTTGGATCACGTGATCATTTAGATGACTAGAGGGATGTCTATCTAAGTGGGAGTTCTTAAGTAATATGATTAATTGAACTTTAATTTATCATGAACTTAGTCTTGGTAGTATTAGCATATCTATGCTGTAGATCAATAGCTCGCGATGTAGCTCCCCGTTTATTTTTATATGTTCCTAGTGAAATATAAGTTGAAAGATGTTAGTAGCAAAGATGTTGAGTAGCTCCGTGATCTGAGGATTATCCTCATTGATGCATAGAAGTATTATGTCCTTGATGCACCGCTAGGTGACAGAACTATTGCAGGAGCAGATGCAGACATTATGAACGTTTTGACAAAAGCTCGGTATGATGACTACTTGATAGTTTAGTGCACCATGCTTTACGGCTTAGAACCAGGACTTCAAAAATGTTTTGAACGCCACGGAGCATGTAAGATGTTCCAAAGTTGAAATTGGTATTTCATACTCATGCCCGTGTCGAGAGGTATGAGACCTTTGACAGTACTTTGCCTACAAGATGGAGGAGAATAGCTCAACCTGTGAGCATGTGCTCAGATTGTCTAGGTACTACAATTGCTTGAATCAAGTGGGAGTTAATCTTCCAGATAAGATAGTAATTGACAAAGTTCTCTAGTCACTATCACCAAGTTACTAGAACTTCGTGATGAACTATAATATGCAAGGGATGACGAAAACAATTCCCAAGCTCTTCGCGATGCTAAAATCGGCGAAGGTAGAAATCAAGAAAAACATCAAGTGTTGATGGTTGACAAGATCACTAGTTTCAAGAAAAAGGGCAAAGGGAAGAAGGGGAACTTCAAGAAGAATGGCAAGCAAGTTGCTGCTCAAGTGAAGAAGCCCAAGTCTGGACCTAAGCCTGAGACTGAGTGCTTCTACTACAAAGGGACTGGTCACTCGCGGAACTACCCCAAGTATTTGGCAGATAAGAAGGATGGCAAAGTGAACAAAGGTATATTTGATATACATGTTATTGATGTGTACTTTACTAGTGTTTATAGCAACCACTCAGTATTTGATACTAGTTCAGTTGCTAAGAGTAGTAACTCGAAACAGGAGTTGCAAAATAAACAGAGACTAGTTAAGGGCGAGGTGATGATGCGTGTTGGAAGTGATTCCAAGGTTGATAAGATCACCATCGCACACTCCCTTTACCTTCAGGATTAGTGTTGAACCTAAAAATAAATGTTATTTGGTGTTTGCGTTGAGCATGAATATGATTGGATCATGTTTATTGCAATACAGTTATTCATTTAAGTCAAAGAATAATTGTTGTTCTATTTACATGAATAAAACTTTCTACGGTCATACAGTCAATATAAATGGTTTATTGAATCTCGATCGTAGTGATACACACATTCATAATATTGAAGCCAAAAGATGCAAAGTTAATAATGATAGTGCAACTTATTTGTGGCACTGCCGTTTAGGTCATATTGGTGTAAAGCGCATGAAGAAACTCCATGCTGATGGGATTTTGGAATCACTTGATGCTTGCGAACCATGCCTTATGGGCAAGATGACTAAGACTCCGTTCTCCGGAACAATGGAGCGAGCAACTGACTTATTGGAAATAATACATACTGATGTATGCGACTCGATGAGTGTTGAGGCTCGCGGAGGGTATCGTTATTTTCTGACATTCGCAGATGATTTGAGCAGATATGGGTATATCTACTTGATGAAACATAAGTCTGAAACATTTGAAAAGTTCATATAATTTCAGAGTGAAGTTGAAAATCATCGTAACAAGAAAATAAAGTTTCTACGATCTGATCGTGGAGGAGAATATTTGAGTTACGAGTTTGGTCTTCATTTGAAACAATGCGGAATAGTTTTGCAACTCACGCCACCTGGAACACCACAACGTAGTGGTGTGTCAGAACATCGTAACCGCACTTTATTAGATATGGTGGGATCTATGATGTCTCTTACCAATTTACCACTATCATTTTGGGGTTGTGCATTAGAGACAGCTGCATTCACGTTAAATAGGGCACCATCTAAATCCGTTGAGACGACAGCGTATGAAATGTGGTTTGGCAAGAAACCAAAGTTGTCATTTCTTAAAGTTTGGGGTTGCGATGCTTATGTGAAAAAGCTTCAACCTGATAAGCTCGAACCCAAATCGGAGAAATGTGTCTTCATAGGATACCGAAATGAGACTGTTGGGTACACCTTCTATCATAGATCCGAAGGCAAGACATTCGTTGCTAAGAATGATCCTTTCTAGAGAAGGAGTTTCTCTCAAAAGAAGTGAGTAGGAGGAAAGTAGAACTTGTTGAGGTAACTGTACCTGCTCCCTTATTGGAAAGTAGTTCATCACAGAAATATGTTCCTGTGACTCCTACACCAATTAGTAGGAGGAAAGTTTCAGCCTGATAAGCTCAAACCCAAATCAGAGAAGCGCGTCTTCATAGGATACCCAAAGGAGACTGTTGGGTACACCTTCTATCACAGATCCGAAGGCAAGATATTCGTTGCTAAAAATGGATCCTTTCTAGATAAGGTAATTGTACCTTCTCCTGAATTGGAAAGTAGTTCATCACAGAAATCAGTTCCAGTGATTCCTACACCAATTAGTGAGGAAGTTAATGATGATGATCATGAAACTTCAGATCAAGTTACTGCCGAACCTCGTAGGTCAACCAGAGTACGATCCGCACAAGAGTGGTACGGTAATCCTATTCTGGAAGTCATGTTAATAGACCATGATGAACCTACTGTTGGGGAACGTAGTAATTTCAAAAAAATTCCTACGCACATGCAGGATCATGGTGATGCATAGCAACGAGAGGGGAGAGTATGTCCACATACCCTCGTAGACCGAAGGCGGAAGCGTTAACACAACGCGATTGATGTAGTCGTACGTCTTCACGATCCGACCGGTCCAAGTACCGAACGTACGTCACCTCCGAGTTCAGCACACGTTCAGCTCGATGACGTCCCGCGAACTCCGATCCAGCAGAGCTTCATGGGAGAGTTCCATCAGCACGACGGCATGGTGACGGTGATGATGTTGCTACCGACGCAGGGCTTCGCCTAAGCACCGCTACGATATGACCGAGGTGGAATATGTGGAGGGGGGCACCGCACACGGCTGGAATAGATCAACAGATCAACTTGTTGTATCTATGGGGTACCCCCTGGCCACGTATATAAAGGAGTGGAGGAGGGGGAGAGGGCCGACCCCTATGGCACGCCCTGGAGGAGTCCTACTCCCACCGGGAGTAGGATTCCTCCCCTTCCAAGTAGTAGGAGTAGGAGACAAGGAAGGGGAAGAGGGAAGGGAAGGAAGGAGGGGGCGCCGCCCCTCCCCCTAGTCCAATTCGGACTAGTTATTGGGGGGGCGCGCGGCCTGCCTCTCTCTCTCCCCTAAAGCCCAATAAGGCCCATATACTTCTCCCGTATTCCCGTAACTCCCCGGTACTCCAAAAAATACCCGAACCACTCGGAAACTTTCCGATGTCCGAATATAGTCGTCCAATATATCGATCTTTACGTCTCGACCATTTCGAGACTCCTCGTCATGTCCCCGATCTTATCCGGGACTCCGAACTACCTTCGGTACATCAAATCACATAAACTCATAATACAAATCGTCACCGAACGTTAAGCGTGCGGACCCTACGGGTTCGAGAACTATGTAGACATGACCGAGACACGTCTCTGGTCAATAACCAATAGCGGAACCTGGATGCTCATATTGGCTCCTACATATTCTACAAATATTTTTATCGGTCAAACCGCATAACAACATACGTTGTTCCCTTTGTCATCGGTATGTTACTTGCCCGAGATTCGATCGTCGGTATCTCAATACCTAGTTCAATATCGTTACTGGCAAGTCTCTTTACTCGTTCTGTAATACATCATCCCGTAACTAACTCATTAGTTACAATGCTTGCAAGGCTTATAGTGATGTGCATTACCGAGTGGGCCCAGAGATACCTCTCCGACAATCGAAGTGACAAATCCTAATCTCGAAATACGCCAACCCAACAAGTACCTTCGGAGACACCTGTAGAGCACCTTTATAATCACCCAGTTACGTTGTGACGTTTGGTAGCACACAAAGTGTTCCTCCGGTAAACGGGAGTTGCATAATCTCATAGTCATAGGAACATGTATAAGTCATGAAGAAAGCAATAACAACATACTAAACGATCAAGTGCTAAGCTAACGGAATGGGTCAAGTCAATCACATCATTCTCCTAATGATGTGATCACGTTAATCAAATGACAACTCATGTCTATGGCCAGGAAACATAACCATCTTTGAGTAACGAGCTAGTCAAGTAGAGGCATACTAGTGACACTCTGTTTGTCTATGTATTCACACATGTATCATGTTTCCGGTTAATACAATTCTAGCATGAATAATAAACATTTATCATGATATAAGGAAATAAATAATAACTTTATTATTGCCTCTAGGGCATATTTCCTTCACCTACGAACTATGAGGAAGCGATGATGAGCCCAGATTCCGCAAAATGGCTTGAGGCCATGAAATCTGAGATGGGATCCATGTATGAGAACAAAGTATGGACTTTGGTTGACTTTCTCGATGATCAGCAAGCCATTAAGAATAAATGGATCTTCAAGAGGAAGACAGATGCCAATAGTAGTGTTACTATCTACAAAGCTCGAATTGTCACAAAAGGTTTTTGACCAGTTCAAGGTGTTGACTACGATGAGATTTTCTCACTCATAGCGATGCTTAAGTCTGTCCGAATCATGTTAGCAATTGCCACATTTGATGAATCTGGCGAATGGATGTCAAAACAGCATTCCTTAATGGGTTTCTTAAAAAGAAGAGTTGTATATGATACAACAAGAAGGTTTTGTCAATCCTAAAGGTGCTAACAAAGTGTGCAAGCTCCAGTGATCCATCTATGAACTGGTGCAAGCATCTCGGAGTTGGAATATACGCTTTGATGAGTTGATCAAAGCATATAGATTTATACAGACTTGCGGTGAAGCCTGTATTTACAAAAAGTGAGTGGGAGCACTACAACCTTTCTGATAAGTATATGTGAATGAAATATTGTTGATCGGAAATAATGTAGAATTTTCTGGAAAGCATAAAGGAGTATTTGAATAGAGTTTTTTCAAAAAGAAAGACCTCGGTGAAGCTGCTTACATATTGAGCATCAAGATCTATAGAGATAGATCAAGATGCTTGATAAGTTTTTTCAATGAGTACATACCTTGACAAGATTTTGAAATAGTTCAAAATGGAATAGTCAAAGAAAGATTTCTTGCCTGTATTACAAGGTGTGAAATTGAGTAAGACTCAAAGCCCGACCATGGCAGAAGATAGAAAGAGAATGAAAGTCATTCCCTATGCCTCAGGCATAGGTTCTATAAAGTATGCCATGCTGTGTACCAGATCTATTGTATACCCTACACCGAGTTTGGCAAGGGAGTACAATAGTGATCTAGGAGTAGATCACTAAACAACGGTCAAAATTATCCTTAGTGGATTAAGGATATGTTTCTCGATTATGTAGGTGACAAAAGGTTCGTCGTAAAGGGTTACGTCGATGCAAGTTTTGACACTGATCCAGATGACTCTAAGTCTCAATCTGGATACATATTTAAAGTGGGAGCAATTAGCTAAAGTAGCTCCATGCAGAGCATTGTAGACATAGAAATTTGCAAAATACATACGGATCTGAATTTGGCAGACCAGTTGACTAAACTTCTCTCACAAGCAAAACATGATCACACCTTAGTACTCTTTGGGTGTTAATCAGATCGCGATGTGAATTAAGATTACTGACTCTAGTAAACCCTTTGAGTGTTGGTCACATGGCGATGTGAACTATGGGTGTTAATCACATGGTGATATGAACTATTGGTGTTAAATCACATGGCGATGTGAACTAGATTATTGACTCTAGTGCAAGTGGGAGACTGAAGGAAATATGCCCTAGAGGCAATAATAAAGTTATTATTTATTTCCTTATTTCATGATAAATGTTTATTATTCATGCTAGAATTGTATTAACCAGAAACTTAGTACATGTGTGAATACATATACAAAACAAAGTGTCACTAGTATGCCTCTACTTGACTAGCTCGTTGATCAAAGATGGTTAAGTTTCCTAGCCATTGACATGAGTTGTTGAAAGTGCAACTATCCCTGGGTGGTTTTGGTAATTCTTAACAACATATAGCTCATTGAGCTAATGCTATTTCAGGATAAACATTTCAGGAAAGCTCAATGATTGGCATGGCATGGATGAGAAAAGTGGACCCCTCAAAATGCTAAGGACAAAGGATTGGCTCAAGCTCAAAGCACAAGACTCTACATTTTCATTTTAGTGATCCAAGATCACATTGAGTCCATAGGAAAAGCCAATACTATCAAGAGGGGGTGAGGTGTTGCTTAATGAGTTTCTTGCTCAAAGTGCTTAGTGATATGCTCCAAAAACCCTCAACTACTTTCTCACATCCACATATGTCCCAAACCAAAAGTCAAACTCGGCCCCACCGAAACTTTCTATCCGGCGCCACCGAGTTCAATTGACATAGCCACTGCCAGAAACCCTAGTCTTTTCAGTCTCACCGATAGGGATCTCGGTCTCACCGAGATGGGATTGTAATCTCTCTGTTTCCCTTCGTAACGTTTCGGTCAAACCGAGATGAGCGATCGGTCCCACCGAGATTGCAATGCAAACACTCTGTTTCCCTTTCGTAACGTTTCGGTCCAACCGAGATGAGCGAATCGGTCCCACCGAGTTTGCCTGACCAACTCTCTGTTTGACTATTACCAAAATCGGTCTCACTGAGTTTGTGTAATCGGTCTCACCGAGATTACGTTATGCCCTAACCCTAACGAAATCGGTCTCACCGAGTTGACGTGTCACTCCCACCGAAAATCCTAACAGTCACATTATAAACTAAATCGGTCCCACCGAGTTTAACGATTCGGTCCCACTGAGTTTGGTAAATTGTGTGTAACGGTTAGATTTGTGTGGAGGCTATATATACCCCTCCACCCACTCTTCATTCGTGGAGAGAGCCATCAGAACATGCCTACACTTCCAACATACATTTTCTGAGAGAGAACCACCTACACTGGTGTCGATGTCAAGATATTCCATTCCAACCACATAAATCTTGATCTCTAGCCTTCCCCAAGTTGCTTTCCACTCAAATCATCTTTCCACCAAATCCAATCCTATGAGAGAGAGTTGAGTGTTGGGGAGACTATCATTTGAAGCACAAGAGCAAGGAGTTCATCATCAACACACGACTTGTTACTTCTTGGAGAGTGGTGTCTCCTAGATTGGCTAGGTGTCACTTGGGAGCCTCCGTCAAGATTGTGGAGTTGAACCAAGGAGTTTGTAAGGGCAAGGAGATCGCCTACTTCGTGAAGATCTACCCGAGTGAGGCAAGTCCTTCGTCGGCGACGGCCATGGTGGGATAGACAAGGTTGCTTCTTCGTGGACCCATCGTGGGTGGAGCCCTCCGTGGACTCGCGTAACCATTACCCTTAATGAGTTGAAGTCTCCATCAACGTGGATGTACGATAGCACCACCTATCGGAACCACGGATAAAAAATCTCCGTGTCAACATTGCGTTTGCTCCCTCAATCTCCTCCCTTTACATTCATATGCAATTGTTTTACTTTCCGCTGCTATACTCTTAGAATTGCATGTGTAGGTTGATTGCTTGACTTGTGCTAAGTTGCTAAAATCTGCCAAGAACTAAAATTGGGAAAAGGCTAGATTTTAATTGGCCAAGTAGTCTAATCACCCCCTCTAGACATAATTTCAATCCTACAAGTGGTATCAGAGCTTTGGTCTCCATTTGCTTTGATTTCCATAGCTTTTGGTGGTCATAGCCTTGGTTTCACAACCTAGGAGAGTATGGCGTCTGCTACATCTTGAGCACTGCATTGGTTTTCCCTTGAAGAGGAAAGGGTGATGCAGAAAAGTAGCATAAGTATTTCCCTCAGTTTTTGAGAACCAAGGTATCAATCCAGTAGGAGGCTACGCGCGAGTCCCTCACACCTACACAAAACAAATAAATCCTCGCAACCAACGCGATAAGGGGTTGTCAATCCCTTCACGGTCACTTACGAGAGTGATATCTGATAGATATGATAGGATAATATTTTTGGTATTTTTGTGATAAAGATGCAAAGTAAAGAAAGCAAAATAAAGACGGCGCCAGAAATAACTTGTTGTAGGGAGATTAATATGATGGAAAATAGACCCGGGGGCCATAGGTTTCACTAGTGGCTTCTCTCAAGAGCATAAGTATTTTACCGTGGGTGAACGAATTACTGTTGAGCAATTGACAGAATTGAGCATAGTTATGAGAATATCTAGGTATGATCATGTATATAGGCATCACGTCCGAGACAAGTAGACCGACTCCTGCCTGCATCTACTACTATTACTCCACTCATCGACCGCTATCCAGCATGCATCTAGAGTATTAAGTTCATGAAAACAGAGTAACGCATTAAGCAAGATGACATGATGTAGAGGGATAAATTCATGCAATATGATAAAAAACCCATCTTGTTATCCTCGATGGCAACAATACTATACGTGCCTTGCTGCCCCTACTGTCACTGGGAAAGGACACCGCAAGATTGAACCCAAAGCTAAGCACTTCTCCCATTGCAAGAAAGATCAATCTAGTAGGCCAAACCAAACTGATAATTTGAAGAGACTTGCAAAGATAACCAATCATACATAAAAGAACTCAAAGAAGATTCAAATATTGTTCATAGATAAACTTGATCATAAACCCACAATTCATCGGTCTCAACAAACACACCGCAAAAAGAAGATTACACCGAATAGATCTCCATGAGAGAGGGGGAGAACATTGTATTGAGATCCAAAAAGAGAGAAGAAGCCATCTAGCTACTAACTATGAACCCGAAGGTCTGAAGTAAACTACTCACACTTCATCGGAGAGGCTATGGTGTTAATGTAGAAGCCCTCCGTGATGGATGCCCCCTCCGGCGGAGCTCCGGCACAGGCCCCAAGATGGGATCTCGTGTGTACACAAGGTTGCGGCGGTGGAATTAGTTTCTTGGCTCCGTATCTGATCGTTTGGGGGTACATAGGTATATATAGGAGGAAGGAGTACGTCGGTGGAGCAACAGGGGGCCCACGAGGGTGGAGGGCGCGCCCTGGGGGGGGGGGGGTAGGCGCGGCCCCTACCTCGTGGCCTTCTCCTTTGTTTCTTGACGTAGGGTCCACATCTCCCGGATCATAATCTTCCTAAAAATCACGTTCCCGAAGGTTTCATTCCGTTTGGACTCCGTTTGATATTCCTTTTCTGCGAAACTCTGAAATAGGCAAAAAACAACAATTCTGGGCTGGGCCTCCGGTTAATAGGTTAGTCCCAAAAATAATATAAAAGTGAATAATAAAGCCCAATAATGTCCAAAACAGTAGATAATATAGCATGGAGCAATCAAAAATTATAGATACGTTGGAGACGTATCAAGCATCCCCAAGCTTAATTCCTGCTCATCCTCGAGTAGGTAAATGATAAAAACAGAATTTTTGATGCGGAGTGCTACTTGGCATAATTTCAATGTAATTCTTCTTAATTGTGATATGAATATTCAGATCCAAAATATTCAAGACAAAGTTTAATATTGACATAAAAATAATAATACTTCAAGCATACTAACAAAGCAATCATGTCTTCTCAAAATAACATGGCCAAAGAAAGTTATCCCTACAAAATCATATAGTCTGGCTATGCTCTATCTTCACCATACAAAGTATTTAAATCTTGCACAACCCTGATGACAAGCCAAGCAATTGTTTCATACTTCTGACATTTTCAAAACTTTTTCAATCTTCACGCAATACATGAGCGTGAGCCATGGACATAGCACTATATGCGGAATAGAATGGTGGTTGTGGAGAAGACAAAAAGGGAGAAGATAGTCTCACATCAACTAGGCGTATCAACAGACTATGGAGATGCCCATCAATAGATATCAATGTGAGTGAGTAGGGATTGCCATGCAAAGGTTGCACTAGAGCTATAAGTATATGAAAGCTCAACAAAAGAAAATAAGTGGGTGTGCATCCAACTCGCTTGCTCACGAAGACCTAGGGCATTTTGAGGAAGCCCATCATTGGAATATACAAGCCAAGTTCTATAATGAAAAATTCCCACTAGTATATGAAAGTGACAAAATGAGAGACTCTCTATCATGAAGATCATGGTGCTACTTTGAAGCACAAGTTTGGTAAAAGAATAGTAACATTGTCCCTTCTCTCTTTTTCTCTCATTTTTTTATTTGGGCCTTTTCTCTCTCTTTTTTTATGGCCTCTTTTTATTTATTTATTTTTCATCCGGAGTCTCATCCTGACTTGTGGGGGAATCATAGTCTCCATCATCCTTTTCCTCACTTGGGACAATGCTCTAAAAATGATGATCATCACACTTTTATTTTCTTACAACTTGATACTCAGAACAAAATATGACTCTATATGAATGCCTCCGGCGGTGTACCGGGATATGCAATGAATCAAGAGTGACATGTATGAAAGAATTATGAACGGTGACTTTGCCACAAATACAATGTCAACTACATGATCATGCTAAGGAGTATGACAATGATGGAGCGTGTCATAATAAACGGAACGGTGGAAAGTTGCATGGAAATATATCTCGGAATGGCTATGGAAATGCCATGATAGGTAGGTATGGTGGCTGTTTTGAGGAAGGTTTATGGTGGGTGTAAGATACCGGCGAAAAGTGCGCGGCATTAGAGAGGCTAGCAATGGTGGGAGGAAGAAAAGTGCGTATAATCCATGGACTCAACATTAGTCATAAAGAACTCATATACTTATTGCAAAAATCTACAAGTTATCAAAGCAAAGTATTACGCGCATGCTCCTAGGGGGATAGATTGGTAGGAAAAGACCATCGCTCGTCCCCAACCGCCACTCATAAGGAAGACAATCAATAAATAAATCATGCTCCGACTTCATCACATAACGGTTCACCATACGTGCATGCTACGGGAATCACAAACTTTAACACAAGTATCTCTCAAATTCACAACTACTCAACTAGCATGACTCTAATATCACCATCTTTATATCTCAAAACAATTATCAAGCATCAAACTTCTCATAGTATTCAACACACTCATAATAAAGTTTTACAAATCTTGAATACCAAGCATATTAGGATTATTTAAGCAAATCACCATGCTATTTAAGACTCTCAAAATAATCTAAGTGAAGCATGAGATATCAATAGTTTCTATAAAACAAATCCACCACCGTGCTCTAAAAGATATAAGTGAAGCACTAGAGCAAAACTATATAGCTCAAAAGATATAAGCGAAGCACATAGAGTATTCTAACAAATTCCAAATCATGTATGGCTCTCTCAAAAGGTGTGTACAGCAAGGATGATTGTGGTAAACTAAAAAGCAAAGACTCAAATCATACAAGACGCTCCAAGCAAAACACATATCATGTGGTGAATAAAAATATAGCTCCAAGTAAAGTTACCGATGGAAGTAGACGAAAGAGGGGATGCCTTCCGGGGCATCCCCAAGCTTTGGCTTTATGGTGTCCTTAGATTATCTTGGGGGTTCCATGGGCATCCCCAAGCTTAGGCTCTTTCCACTCCTTGTTCCATAATCCATCAAAATATTTCACCCAAAACTTGAAAACTTCACAACACAAAACTTCACAGAAAATCTCGTGAGCTCCGTTAGCGAAAGAAAACAAAAGACCACTTCAAGGTACTGTAATGAACTCATTATTTATTTATATTGGTGTTAATCCTAATGTATTCCAACTTATATATGGTTTATAAACTATTTTACTAGCCATAGATTCATCAAAATAAGCAAACAACACACGAAAAACAGAATCTGTCAAAAACAGAACAGTGTGTAGTAATCTGTAACTAACGCAAACTTCTGGAACTCCAAAAAATCAGCCAAAAACGGAAGACCTAGGAAATTTGTTTATTGATAAGCAGCAATTGGAATCACTATTTTATCACGTTCTGGTGATTTTTAACAATTGTTTTCGTGAACAGAAAGTTTCTGGAAATTACAGCAAGATCAAATAACTATCATCCAAGAAGATCCTATAGGTTTGACTTGGCACAAACACTAACTAAAACACAAAAACACATCTAACCAGAGGCTAGAACAAATATTTATTCCTAAACAGAAGCAAAAAGCAAAAAACTAAAAATAAAATTGGGTTGCCTCCCAACAAGTGCTATCGTTTAACGCCCCTAGCTAGGCATAAAAGCAAGGATAGATCTAGGTATTGCCATCTTTGGTAGGCAATCCATAAGTGGCTCTCATGATAGATTCATATGGTAATTTTATTTTCTTCCTAGGGAAGTGTTCCATACCTTTCTTTAATGGAAATTGGAATATAATATTCCCTTCCTTCATATCAATAATTGCACCAATCGGTCTAAGGAAAGGTCTACCAAGAATAATAGGACATGAAGGATTGCAATCTATATCAAGAACGATAAAATCTATGGGCACATAATTCCTATTTGCAACAATAAGAACATCATTAATTCTTCCCATAGGTTTCTTAATAGTAGAATCCGCAAGGTGCAAGTTTAGAGAGCAATCATCAAAATCACGGAAATCTAGCAAATCGCACAAAGTTTTAGGAATAGT
This sequence comes from Triticum aestivum, assembly GCF_018294505.1. Taxonomy (NCBI): domain Eukaryota; kingdom Viridiplantae; phylum Streptophyta; class Magnoliopsida; order Poales; family Poaceae; genus Triticum; species Triticum aestivum. The sequence continues at coordinate 464,280,338 of NC_057802.1, read as the reverse complement.
GGAATTACTAGCACCCAAATCACATAAAGCATAGAACTCATGATCCTTAATCTTAATTTAATAGTAGGTTCCCACTCATCATAAAGTTTTCTAGGAATAGAAACTTCCAACTCAAGCTTTTCTTCATAAGATTGCATCAAGGCATCAACGATATGTTTAGTAAACGCTTTATTTTGACTATAAGCATGAGGAGAATTTAGCACGGTTTGCAACAAGGAAATACAATCTATCAAAGAGAAATTTCCATAATTAAATTCCTTGAAATCCAAAATAGTGGGTTTAGCAACATCTAAGGTTTTAATCCTTCAATCCCACTTTTATCAATTTTAGCATCAAGATCTAAAAACTCCAAATTTTTGGAACGCCTTCTAGGTAAAGGTGGATCATATTCAGTCTCATCATTATCAAGATTCATATTGCAAAACAAGGATTTAATAGGAGACACATCAATAACCTTTAGATCTTCATCTTTGTTTTCATAGAAATTTGAAGAACACGCTTTTATAAAGCAATCTTTCTTAGCTCGCATCCTAGCGGTTCTTTCTTTGCACTCATCAATGGAAATTCTCATGGCTTTGAGAGACTCATTGATATCATGCTTAGGAGGAATAGATCTAAGTTTTAAAGAATCAACATCAAGAGAAATTCTATCAACGTTCCTAGCCAATTCATCAACTTTAAGCAATTTCTCTTCAAGCAAAGCATTGAAATTCTTTTGCGAATTCATAAACTTTTTAACACTAGTCTCAAATTCAGAGGGCATCTTATTAAAATTTCCATAAGAGTTGTTGTAGGAATTTCCATAATTATTAGAGGAATTACTAGGATAAGGCCTAGGATTAAAGTTTCCTCTATACGCATTGTTACCAAAATTATTCCTACCAACAAAATTCACATCCATAGATTAATTATTATTCTCAATCAAAGTGGACAAAGGCATATCATTAGGATCGGAAGAAACACTCTTACTAGCAAATAATTTCATAAGTTCATCCATCTTTCCACTCAAAACATTAATTTCTTCTATCGCATGCACTTTTTTATTAGTAGATCTTTCAGTGTGCCATTGAGAATAATTAACCACAATATTATCTAGGAGTTTAGTAGCTTCTCCTAAAGTGATTTCCATAAAAGTGCCTCCCGTGGCCAAATCTAAAAGATTTCTAGAAGCAAAATTCAATCCGGCATAAATTTTTTATATAATCATCCACAAATTCAAACCATGAGTAGGGCAATTACGTATCATTAATTTCATCCTCTCCCAAGCTTGTGCAACATGTTCATGATCAAGTTGCTTAAAATTCATAATATCGTTTCTGAGAGAGATGATCTTAGCGGGAGAAAAATACTTAGAGATAAAAGCATCTTTGCACTTGTTCCAAGAATCAATACTATTTTTAGGCAAAGACGAAAACAAAGCTTTAGCACGATATCTAAGCGACAAATGAAATAGCTTCAATTTAACAATATCATTATCAACATCTTTCTTCTTTTGCATATCACACAAATCAACGAAGCTATTTAGATGAGTAGCGGCATCTTCACTAGGAAGGCCGGCGAATTGATCTTTCATGACAAGATTCAACAAAGCAGCATTGATTTCACAAGATTCAGTATCGGTAAGAGGAGCAATCGGAGTGCTAAGGAAATCATTATTGTTGGTATTGGTAAAGTCACATAATTTGGTATTATCTTGAGCCATCGTGACAAACAAGCAATCCAACACACGAGCAAACAAGAGACGGGCAAAAAGAGGCGCGCGGAAAAGAGAGGGCGAATAAAACGGCAAGGGTGAAGTGGGGGAGAGGAAAACGAGAGGCAAATGGCAAATAATGTAATGCGGGAGATAAGGGATTTGTGATGGGTACTTGGTATGTTGAATTTTGCGTAGACTCCCCGGCAACGGCGCCAGAAATCCTTCTTGCTACCTCTTGAGCAATGCGTTGGTTTTCCCTTGAAGAGGAAAGGGTGATGCACAAAGTAGCGTAAGTATTTCCCTCAGTTTTTGAGAACCAAGGTATCAATCCAGTAGGAGGTTACGCGCGAGTCCCTCACACCTACACAAAACAAATAAATCCTCGCAACCAACGCGATAAGGGGTTGTCAATCCCTTCACGGTCACTTACGAGAGTGAGGTCTGATAGATATGATAGGATAATATTTTTGGTATTTTTGTGATAAAGTTGCAAAGTAAAGAAAGCAAAATAAAGACGGCGCCAAAAATAACTTGTTGTAGGGAGATTAATATGATGGAAAATAGACCCGGGGGCCATAGGTTTCACTAGTGGCTTCTCTTAAGAGCATAAGTATTTTACTGTGGGTGAATGAATTACTGTTGAGCAATTGACAGAATTGAGCATAGTTATGAGAATATCTAGGTATGATCATGTATATAGGCATCACGTCCGAGACAAGTAGACCGACTCCTGCCTACATCTACTACTATTACTCCACTCATCGACCGCTATCCAGCATGCATCTAGAGTATTAAGTTCATGAAAACAGAGTAACGCCTTAAGCAAGATGACATGATGTAGAGGGATAAATTCATGCAATATGATAAAAACCCCATCTTGTTATCCTCGATGGCAACAATACTATACGTGCCTTGCTGCCCCTACTGTCACTGGGAAAGGACACCGCAAGATTGAACCCAAAGCTAAGCACTTCTCCCATTGCAAGAAAGATCAATCTAGTAGGCCAAACCAAACTGATAATTTGAAGAGACTTGCAAAGATAACCAATCATACATAAAAGAACTCAAAGAAGATTCAAATATTGTTCATAGATAAACTTGATCATAAGCCCACAATTCATCGATCTCAACAAACACACCGCAAAAAGAAGATTACATCAAATAGATCTCCACGAGAGAGGGGGAGAACATTGTATTGAGATCCAAAAAGAGGGAAGAATCCATCTAGCTACTAACTATGGACTCGAAGGTCTCAAGTAAACTACTCACACTTCATCAGAGAGGCTATGGTGTTGATGTAGAAGCCCTCCGTGATGGATGCCCCCTCCGGCGGAGCTCCGGAACAGGCCCCAAGATGGGATCTCGTGGGTACAGAAGGTTGTGGCGGTGGAATTAGGTTTTTGGCTCCGTATCTGATCGTTTGGGGTACGTAGGTATATATAGGAGGAAGGAGTACGTCGGTGGAGCAACAGGGGGCCCATGAGGGTGGAGGGCGCGCCCTGGGGGGGTAGGCGCCCCCCCTACCTCGTGTCCTCCTCCTTTGTTTCTTGACGTAGGGTCCAAGTCTCCCGGATCATAATCTTCCTAAAAATCACGTTCCCGAAGGTTTCATTCCGTTTGGACTCCGTTTGATATTCCTTTTCTGCGAAACTCTGAAATAGGCAAAAAACAGCAATTCTGGGCTGGGCCTCCGGTTAATAGGTTAGTCCCAAAAATAATATAAAAGTGAATAATAAAGCCCAATAATGTCCAAAACAGTAGATAATATAGCATGGAGCAATCAAAAATTATAGATACGTTGGAGACGTATCAACGTCTAGCGAGGGACATTACCACCGTAGAGGCCCTTACTTTGATGGTACAAATTTTGCTAGTTGGAAGCATAAGATGAAAATGCATATTCTTGGACATAACCCTGCAGTTTGGGCTATTGTGTGCACTGGCTTGCAAGGTGAATTCTTTGATGGGAGAGAACCAAACCGTGAAGCTACCGCGGAAGAGTTGAAGATGCTGCAATACAATGCTCAAGCTTGTGATATTCTCTTCAACGGATTGTGCCCCGAAGAATTCAACAAAATCAGCCGTCTTGAGAATGCAAAGGAAATTTGGGATACTTTGATTGATATGCACGAAGGTACCGACTCCGTCAAGGAATCCAAATTGGATGTGCTTCAAAGTCAACTTGACAAGTTCAAAATGAAGGATGGTGAAGGCGTCGCTGAAATGTACTCTAGGCTTTCTCTCATCACAAATGAGATTGCCGGCTTAGGAAGTGAAGAGATGACCGACAAATTCATCATCAAGAAGATCCTAAGAGCCTTGGATGGAAAATATGATACCGTGTGCACATTGATCCAAATGATGCCCAATTACAAAGATCTCAAGCCAACAGAAGTCATTGGAAGAATTGTTGCTCATGAGATGTCACTCAAGGATAAGGAAGAGCTCCATAACAAGTAAAGCGGTGCTTACAAAGCCTCATGTGAAGCTCCCACATCATCAAGTGAGAAACAAACCTTCAATAAAGAATTGAGCCTAATGGGGAAGAACTTCAACAAGTTCTACAAAAGTAGAAGCAAGGAAAGAAGTTCCAAGTCAAGGTCCTACAATGACAAAAGATCTTCTAGTCATGAGCGTAATTGCTACAATTGGGGAAGACCCGGACACTATTCCAATGAGTGTACGGCTCCCTACAAAAGAAGAGAAGATTCTCCCAAAAGAAGGAGTAGAAGAGAAAGAAGGAGCAGAGATGATCGTTATGAACGAAGACCCTCTCAGAGAAGCAAGGATTCGGAAAGAGAGGATAAGTCATCAAGGAGCTACACAAAAAGAAGACATCAAGCTCATGTTGGTGAATGGGTATCCGGCTCCGACTCCGACAATCACTCCGAAAGAAGTTATCACTCCGACTCCGACTCCGAAAGATGAAGGTGTTGCCGGACTAGCACTTGTGACAACCAACTCCTATGACATATTTGAATCACCAAATGAAGGAATTGGGAGATGCTTCATGGCCAAAGGTCCAAAGGTAACACACCCCAAGTATGTTGATTTCGATAGTGATGAAGACGATTTGCTAGGAGATGATGATTTACTTGTTGACAACTCTAGTTATGAAAACTATGATGAATTTTCTATTAATCATGCTAATCAAGATAAAACGAATGATGATGATAAGAAGGAGATTGAGCGCCTAACTAAAGAACTAAACACTCTTAAGTTAGCTCATGAAACTACCTTGGAAGATCATCGAGAACTTTTAAAGACTCATGAGAAGCTACGCTTTGAAAAGCTCAACCTTGAGCAAGAGCATGAGTTTTTAAAGGCAATCAATGATGATCTTCGCAAGAAAAGTTCTTCCTACATTGCCAAGCGTTTACTCTTGTCTACTTACATGCCACAAGTTAAATCTAACAATAAGAACAAGAAAGATTCTTCCTCTAGTAGTAACAACAATCATGCTAAATCCAATGTTGTTACTTCTAGTAGTTCTCTTGATTCCACTAATGATTCTCTTAGCCAAGTTACACTTGAGCAAGAAAATAGCTTATTGAAGGGAATTATAAAGAAATGTGTTTACAAGAGCCTTGCCGTAAGTAAGCAATTTGAAGAAATTGTACGCAAGCAAGGAAGGCACCGGAAGAATCAAGGTGTTGGTTTTGAACGAAAGTTCAATGCCAATGGAGTTGAGTGGGAAGAAGATCAATACCCCAAGACGAAGTTTGTTCCTCAACAAGAGAAGTATGATCCTACTTCTTTCCAAGGAACACAAGCTCAAGATGATCTTCCACCACAAGACCACAAGCAAAAAGGCAAGGACAAGCTTCAAGAGGAAATTGATGCATTTGAAGAAGCACCTAAGGCCTTAGTCATGTTGAGGATATAGACCTTAGAGTCACCCGCCAGGAGGGGCCGGGTTACTCATATGGTCATTGCTAGAAGCCCGGCGCTAAGCTTGAAGACGGTGGGCCAAAGATGGGCTTAAGACCCGGATATGGCTTAAGGCCCGTAGTTGCAATCATTATCATGGTAGAACTTGTAGTGTAAGGCAAGAATAGTTGAGAGTCCGAGCCGGACACTCTTATGAGCCGGCCGGGACTCTGAGAGCTACTGGGCGTCAGCCTCCCTATATAAAGGGACGACCCGGCAGCGGTTTAGGGACAAGAAAGATTTCATCGAGAGCCAGGCATAGCAGTTAAGCTCCCTGGTCATCGAAACCCTAATCAATACCACCTCAAACTGGACGTAGGCTTTTACCTTCACTGTAAGGGGCCGAACCAGTATAACCCTCATGTTCCTTGTCCCGTTAACCCCTTCAAGCTTCCTAGCGGCGATGGCTCCACGACTAAGTCCTAGCTTGAGGACATCTGCCGTGAAAATTCCACGACAGTTGGCGCCCACCGTGGGGCCAGCGCACGGTGGATTTGAGTTCTTGAAGGGCAGCTTCGAAGGGCTCAAGGGATACGCTGTGGGCCGGATGACCGAGAGTCGTCGCGGCAAGCTCTACATCGACGATGCAAACTGGGGCCCCGACGCCGGCTCAATTGAGCACGGGTACCGGGTCCCCTTCGGCGGAATTCATGTTTTCATTGGCAAGATTGGTGAGCCGGGCCCTGAGCCGGATCTCTGCGCCGATCTCGTTAAGACAGCTCAGCGTGCACGACCCGCCCGGGCCCGGCCTGCCTTAAGGCATGCTTTTGTGGGATGTATCCATGGAGGGCTCTCTGATCGATCTGGATCTGGTGATGAGACGGCCGCCGGCTCTGACGGCGAGTCGTCTACAGATGAGTCAAACTCGTTGTATCAACTTCAAGATGGCAGGCTCATGGGTTGTTCCGATGGTGATAGTATTCCGGACCCGTTTGAGCCGCCAAGTCAGGTTGGAGTCTTTATGGCCGGTGCACAGCCTGTTCAGAACCCTGATGTTGGAGCGGGAAACCCGGTGCCCTCACCGGCTCAGGTGCTAATGGATCTCACAGACAAGATGACGGCCCTGTTAACCGCCACGGTTGACCCGGCGGATCAAGCTCAGCATGATGCGGAGGTGGCACAGTTAAAATTGGATCTAGTGAAGGCTAAGGAGGAGCTGGCAGCGGAAGGGATCAGGATGGCTGCGGAGAGGGCGGCTCTCGATGCCCAAACCCAGTTGATCCAAGCGCAGTCCTTCCTGCTAACGATGGATCAAAACGCGTCCAATGAGGTCCTGAGAAGGAGGCATCAAAAGGCCCAATCTCGACTCCCTCTGGTTTACGATCCACGAAACCTCTTCAACACGCCAGGTGCAGGGTCTAGTAACCCGCCAGGAGTCATAGTGCCCGGGTCTGGGGCCCCTATTCAGCCACAAGTGATGGGGCCTCCCCAGATGCCCCCTGCCCCGCCTTAGTACGTGCCAATACCACCGGGTCATTATAATAACCCGCTGGAGAACATGGTCGCCGCGGCAGCACGACTGGCGGCTCTCCCAGTTGATGGCGACTCTCCGGCGGCTATTGAAACCCGCCGGGTCAGGGAACTCCTTTAGACAGCACTGGCGCAGCAAGAGGCGTACTCCTACAGCCGGGACAAGATCCACTCGACCCCTCATCCAGGCCAGAGCCCGAGTTACAGCAGACACATGGTCTCAGCGACCGGCTCAAGTAACGTCCGACGCCATGACCCGCCCCCTGGCCATGGCCCGGCTCATAACGGAGCCTTTCACGCAGCAGACCAAGACAGAGCGCGGCAAGAGGCAGAGCAGGTGCCTCAGCTGATGGCTTACCAGACTCCCCCAGTTTATCCGACGACTTCCGTCGACGTGGGTATCCCTACCAGGACTGGGGGTGTCCCTTGTTTAGTGCCAGCTATCCGCAATGAGCGTCTGCCCAAGGACTTCAAAGGCCCTAGGAAGGTGCCTAATTACACGGCTGACTTACAACTCGCAGCCTGGATCGAGAGTTACGAGATGGCCATGGAACTGCTGGAGGTCAGTGAGGCGGCAATGGCCAAGTACTTCACCATGATGTTAGATGGGCCTGCCCGCACTTGGTTGAAAGGGCTACCACCGAATTCTATCGGGTCTTGGGCTGAGCTGAAGGCCCGGTTCATCCAAAACTTCAAGGATACCTATAGGCAGTCTATGTCAATTGTGGATTTGACTAACTGTAAGCAGCAGGAGGGTGAATCCACGACGCATTGGGTTCGCCGGGTTAAGGAGATAATACATTCCTCGGATAAGATGGATGCCGGCTCTGCAGTCTTAATGTTGGAGCAGAATTGTCGTTTTGTGCCCCTGAAGATGAAACTCGGGCGGCTTAAGCGCGACTGCAATGATATGGGTACACTGATGGCGGCTCTTGTCAAGTACGCCGATTCTGATGGTACCAAGGACCCCGCTTCAGATGATGAAAGGACAGGGAAGGGAAAGAAGAACGGCAATGGCAAGGGTCCTCAGCATAACCCGGGGAACCAAGGAGGAGGCAAGCGCAAGGCCGATGGCAGCCTAGAGTTTGTAGCCAACGCCAGCTCACAAGGTAATAACCAGCGACGCAAGGGGAGGCCCCCTCCCCGAGGCGGCGGGTCAGGCCCGACGCTGGAGCAACTGTTGAATGAGCCTTGTCCAAGGCATGGCTCTAGAGAGAAGCCAGCGACTCATCTATGGAAGGATTGTGCAATCATGAAGGCCTTTAAGAATTACAATGGCCCGGGCGGCGGCTCAGGCGCCGGCGGCTTTCATGGCCCGGGCGGCGGCTCAAATTCTAATCCTCAGAATGGTCAAGGGGGCTTTAATCAACAGTTTGGCTAGGGTCATCAACAGCAGCAGGGGGTTATCAGACCAATCCAAAGCAGCTTAGCGGTGGACAGTATCATGTGTTTACCACCAGTCTGTGTAAGCGAGATCAGAAGCTTCATAAGAGGGCTGTGAATGCTGTTGAGCCGGCGGTTCCACGCTACTTGCGGTGGTCTGAGCAGCCTATAGTGTGGAGTAGGGAGGATCACCCTCCCCGGGTGGATAATCCGGGTCACTTGGTCCTGGTGGTGGCTCCTCAGGTGGGAGGATATAAGTTCACTAAGGTGCTCATGGATGGAGGCAGCAGCATCAACATCCTCTATTACGAGACATTTCGTCGTATGGGGTTGATTGATAAGAATCTCAGCCAATCAAACACTATTTTCCATGGTGTGGTGCCTGGTAAGTCGGCTTATCCAGTCGGCAAGATCGAGTTGGAAGTAGCCTTTGGAGATGAGACCAACTACAGGGTGGAAAAATTGACCTTTGAGGTGGTCAAGATAAGAAGTCCGTACCATGCCATATTTGGACGGCCGGCTTACGCCAAGTTCATGGCACGGCCGTGTTATGTGTACTTACAGCTCAAGATGCCGGGTCATAATGGGACCATTACGGTTCACGGCAGCCGGAAGGTGGCCTTGGAATGTGAGGAAGGCGATGCAGCTTATGCAGAATCTGTTTGTGCAACAGAGGAGTTGAAGTTTTACAAAGACAATGTTGACCCAACAGATATGACCTCTCTGAAAAAGCCGACTACGGAAATGAGCCGGCAATGAAATTTAAGTCGGCTGATGAGACTAAGCTTGTTGATTTTGTTCCAGGAGATTCATCTCAGCAGTTTAGCATCAGTGCCAATCTGGATCCAAAATAGGAAAGCGCGCTCATCGAGTTCATCCGTGAGAATAGGGACATCTTTGCATGGAAACCTTCTGACATGCCAGGTGTACCTAGAGAACTCGCTGAGCACACTCTCAATGTTGATCCGAAATTTAAGCCGGTCAGGCAGTTCCTTCGGCGGTTTAATGAAGAGAGGCGGAAAGCTATTGGTGAAGAGGTGGCCCGGCTCTTGGCGGCCGGGTTTATTGTTGAAGTCTTTCACCCAGAATGGTTAGCTAACCCGGTGCTCGTACTCAAGAAGAACGGCACTTGGCGGATGTGTGTGGACTACACGGACTTAAACAAGGCGTGTCCGGCTGATCCTTTTGCCCTTCCCCGTATTGATCAAATTATTGATGCTACGGCAGGTTGTGCGCGCTTAAGTTTCTTGGATGCTTATTCCGGATATCATCAGATTAAAATGGCAGTTAAGGACCAGGAGAAGACGGCATTCATCACTCCCTTTGGAGCCTTCTGCTATGTGTCTATGCCCTTTGGACTCAAGTGTGCACAGGCGACTTATCAGCGTTGTGTGCAGAACTGTCTTCATAACCAGATTGGGCGCAATGTTCATGCTTATGTGGACGATATTGTGGTTAAGTCCATAAAGGAGGAAACCCTGATAGATGATTTAAGGGAAACCTTTGATAATCTCCGGGTTTACAAGATGATGCTTAACCCGGCCAAGTGTGTTTTTGGTGTTCCTGCAGGCAAACTCTTGGGTTTCTTGGTTTCTGACAGAGGCATTGAAGCTAACCCGGAGAAGATCAAGGCCATCACCTCCCTGGCTAAGCCGGCGTGTATAAATGATGTTCAGCGCTTGGCGGGTCGCATCGCTGCTTTAAGCCGGTTTATAAGCCGTTTGGGTGAGAAGGCCATGCCATTATATCAGTTGATGAAGAAAACTGATAACTTTGTCTGGAATGATGCAGCTAATACTGCTTTGAGGATTTGAAGAAGCAGCTGGCAGAGCCCCCAGTCCTTGCTGCTCCGGTTGACAAGGAGCCCTTATTACTGTATGTGGCTGCTAATACACGAGCTGTCAGTGTGGCCGTGGTGGTGGAGCGCAAGGAAGAGGGTAAGGAGCATCCGGTTCAGCGGCCGGTTTATTATGTCAGCGAAGTGCTCATCGAGTCCAAACAGCGGTATCCACATTGGCAGAAGCTTGTTTATGGTGTGTTCATGGCGAGCCGGAAGCTTAAGCATTATTTTCAGGGTCATCCCATCACTGTGGTCAGTTCTGCCCCTCTTGGTGATATCATTCAAAACAGAGAGGCCACAGGGAGAGTGGCTAAGTGGGCTATAGAGCTCGGACCCCATGGTCTGAAATACGTGCCACACACTGCTGTTAAATCTCAGGCCTTGGTGGATTTCATCAATGATTGGACAGAGTCACAAGTGCCCAAGCAAAAGCCGGATAACACATACTGGACTATTCACTTTGATGGGTCCAGGCAGTTGGAGGGCTCGGGGGCTGGAGTCGTGTTGGCTTCCCCTAAAGGTGACAAGTTCCATTATGTGCTACAATTGATGTTTCCTTGTACCAACAACGCAGCTGAGTACGAGGCCTTGCTCCACGGTCTTCGGATGGCTAAGGAGATGAGCTTGAGCCGGGTAAGGTGTTTCGGTGACTCAGATTTGGTGGCTCAACAAGTAGCAGGCAAGTGGGACTCTAAGGACCCTCTCATGGCGGCTTATCGCCGCGAAGTTGATGCTATTGCTGGGCACTTTCAGGGCTACCAAGTAGAGCACATTGATCGCAGGAAGAACGAGGCGACTGATGCTCTAAGCCGGCTGGGCTCTCAGCGAAAGCCGATGCCGCCTAATACTTTCCTGGATGTCCTGTATAGCCCTTCTGTTAAGTTGCCTACAGAAGAAGACTTGGCTATCCCTGACCCGGAGGCACGATTGGTGGTAGCTCTCCACATCATACCGGACTGGACAATGCCCTATCTGGCTTACATGACCCGGGGAGAGTTGCCTGAGGATGAAACTTTGGCCAGACAAATAACCCGGCGGGCTAAGTCAATGATTGTTATCAATGGCGAGTTGCATCACCGCAGTGTTACGGGAGCGTTTCAGCGTTGTGTCTCCCCTGAGGAAGGTCAAGAGATCTTGCGTGAGATTCATGAAGGGGATTGTGGCCATCACGCCGGCTCAAAGTCTCTTGTGGCCAAGGCTTTTCGTCATGGTTTTTATTGGCTGACGGCTCATGCTGATGCGGAGGACTTGGTCAGTAAATGTGATGGTTGCCAAAGGTTCTCGCGACGGGCTCATGTGCCGGCTCAGGAGCTGAGGATGATCCCAATTACTTGGCCCTTTGCGGTCTGGGGGCTTGATATGGTTGGGCCTTTTAAAAGGTCCAAGGATAAGAAGACCCACCTCTTGGTGGCAGTTGACAAATTTACCAAGTGGGTGGAAGCGGAGCCAGTTAGCAAGTGTGATGCAGCCACGGCGGTTCAATTTATGAAAAAGGTGATTTTTCGCTTTGGCTTTCCGCACAGCATTATAACTGACAATGGCACCAATCTATCCAAAGGCGCCATGGAAGAGTTTTGTCAACGAGAGCATATCCGACTTGATGTTTCCTCAGTGGCTCATCCTCAATCCAATGGTCAAGCTGAGAGAGCTAATCAGGAGATTCTGAAGGGCATCAAGCCCCGGCTTTTGGTCCCTTTGCAACGGACGCCGGGTTGTTGGGTGGAGGAGTTGCCCTCCGTGTTATGGAGCATCAACACTACTCCTAACAGGTCTACAGGTTTCACGCCTTTCTTCATGGTTTATGGGGCAGAAGCAGTCCTCCCCAGTGACATCCGTCATGACTCACCTCGAGTGGCGGCTTATGTTGAGGCGGACAATGAACAGGCGCGCCAAGATGCTCTTGACTTGTTGGACGAACAGCGTGATGTGGCAGCAGCTCGCTCAGCGATTTACCAACAAGACCTGCGCCGTTATCATAGTCGCCGGGTTAAATCCCGGGTCTTCCAGGAAGGCGATCTGGTGCTCCGGCTCATCCAAGATCAAACAGATGCGCACAAGCTATCCCCGCCTTGGGAAGGGCCCTTTGTGGTCAGCAAGAATTTGCACAACGGGTCATATTACCTCATTGACATTCGGGAGCACAAAGATTCACGTAAGTCGGAGGAAGAGACCCGTCGGCCGTGGAACATAGCTCAGCTTCGGCCTTACTACACTTGAGCCACCGGCTCTCATAATGTACATATTTCTCTAAGCCATGTATATATTATGATAAGCAATAAAGCAGGACCTCTGTCCTTTTTTCTCCTCCAAATGTGCACGTGTTGTTTTCATTGCAAGATTACATGATAACTTGAAGGAGGATCCGGCTTATGATCGTATTCGAATCTAGCCGTAAGCAATAAGGTCACTTGGGGGCTTCCTGTTCAAACATAGGTCGTATTCGAACCAAAGAGAACATAGCTGTCGATACCCATTTGATTGGCAAAGTGCCGAGCTCATTGGGGAGTTTTCTTTGATCATATTTGAATCATAGTTTAACCCCTTTGGGAACCGACGTGGATCGTATTCGAATCAGCGTCGTTAAACAATTCTTAAATCATTTGGGGGCTTCCTGTTCAAACATGGGTCGTATTCGAACCAAAGAGAACATAGCTGTCGGTACCCTCTTGATTGGCATCGCCACACCCACTGGGGGCTATATGATCGTATTCGAATCCTAGCATAACCCCTTTGGGCCGGGTCTCTGGTCGTATTCGAACCGGAAGCCCCTAAGTTCTTCTGCTTTATAGTAAGTTTCTTCTGATTATTTCAAAGTGTGTACGGCCGGGTCTCACTTTGCCGGCTTAAATTTGGTTTATAGTATTAGTTGAACACAATGGGTGTTATTAAGACAGGTAAACCGGAATTGAGGTACCAACCTTATTACCCGGGTTATCTAAACCGGAAGTATGCTTGCAGGCCGCTAAGTGTGTTATTACGGCTGTATTAAGGATATAATTGAGGACCAGTCTTTTTTGATTCATATTCCGGGTTATATATCTAAAACCTATGATTCTCAGGGCGGTAAGCCGCCTCGAGGCTTGTGATTTGTCCTTCTCTACAGGATAGTTAAAGGCAACTATTTTGAGCTTAAGGAAAACAAATGATTGATTACGACCCGGAGAAATATAAAGGAGACAACTTCAATAGACTTCAGCATTCAAGGCGTGCACGATGGCACAGCAAATTTAAAGTATCGGTCCTACTCTATTACACGACTCATCGAAGTCCAAAAGGGTGGAGCATTGTTTTATAAGCCGCCTGCAGAAGTTACGACGCTTGCTGGGTTGAGGTCTCCGGCTCGTCCCTCTCTTCTCCTCCGGCTGTTCCCAAGGCCTGGAACGTCGATGACTTCCAGTCGATGCCGCTCAGAGCTTCGAATTGAGCTTCCTCGTCAATTAACCCGGCTGGGTCAATCTCCGGGGCGAAGGTGTGCTGACGAGCCGACGGGATTAAGCTGAGGGCTTCATAGCGCGGAGTGGGGATCCTCTGATTTTCTGCATCGTAACCCGGCTGATACTTAGTCAGATCTGTATCATTGCCAATCAGAGTGGCCACCGGGCGTACAGTCTTCACGCAAGCTGCGAAGTCCTTCTGGTCGAAGGCGGTGCCGTCTTCCTTTAAACTTGGATAGCCGAGGGCGATGTCCGCCGGGTCTAACTCTGGAAGGAACGCCTTGGCCCGGCTCAGCGCGGCGGCCGCTCCGGCTCTTGCAGAGGCCCGTCGCAGCTCTTGGATACGTTGAGGCAGAACGGCGAGCCGGCGAAGAACTTCCGCCAGGTGAGTCGGCACCTCGTTGGATAGGGCCACCACAGCCAAGGCACGTTGTGACCCAGTGTAGAGTTGCTCCACCAGGGTGTACACGGCCTTCAGCTTGGTTACCACACTCTGGTTGAGGTTGGCACTTCTGGGACCTGTTTAACAGAATCAGATAAGCCGCCGACAAGGATGAGTTATGAGATATAAAGATTCTAAACTTGATGAAAGCCGGTGAGATGACTTACCGAAGATTGCGGCAACCATCTGGGACACTTGGCGCTTTAAGCCGGAGAGTTCGGCGGTCTTCTCGAGAGAGCCTTCTCCGCCTGTTCAGCCCGGTTCACCAGCGCGGCCTTTTCTTCGGCCCAAGCCTTCCGTTCAGCGTCAAACTCTGTCTTCAGCTTTTCTTGCGCGGCAATACTGGACACAAATTTGGCATTTGCCTTCCGGGTCTCCATTTCTTGCATCTTCAGCCAGTTCTTGAGATCAGAGATGTCAGCCTCAAACTTCTTGCCAGCAGCCTGCATGAATTTCCGGGTTATGGCATGAACAGTTACTATGCAAATTTAAAGTCCCAAGCGTTTTCCAAGCAAAGACACTTGGCACTTGGGGGCTAATGCATATCGAACGTTCCTATCTACAAACTACCGGCTCATGGAAATAAGCTGGAACCTAAGTCTACAGCATACTCAATCATAAGTCGTCGACTTGGGGGCTAGCATGGTAAAGGTAACTATACAGTAAGTAAGAGGACAGAAGAATAATACCTCAAATTTCTGCTGGATCTGGTTCACCATGGCAATCTCTGCGTCCCGGATCTTGTGCACTTGGCTGACGAAGCCGGAGACGATCTCTCCAATGTTCAAATTGGAGTAGTTGGTGAGGTCCAGGTTAACCCGGCGGGACTCTAGCAGCTCCCCTTTGGCGGAGCACTTGGCCAGCGCGGTAGGTCTCCCCGGCTCAACAAACTCCGTCCAAGTGATTACCACGTCCGGGTCATCTGCTGGTTGAGCCGAGCTGAAGGCCTCCGGGTTAACAGAAGCTTCTATTGCGGGCTTATTGGTTGGAGCAGCGGCCTCAGGAGCAGAGGCAGCTGGCGGTTCTTGAGCGGCTGCCTCTGGCTCAGGCAAGTCCGGCTCATCGACCGGCTTGGATTTCTTCGCCCTCTTGGTGAGTTTGGCCTGGGCACTGGAAAGACAAAAAGGTTAAGCACAATAGTGTAAGTAAAGACAAAGTACAACATGAGATGGTTATCATTACCCGGGCACGGTCTTGAAAGCCGGCAGGCTTGACTGCATAGAGTCGCCAGAAGAGGGGGAAGTTTCCTGATAATTTGAGTCAGAAGGGTTGAGCGGTTGACGTATAACACCTGCCAAAGGATGAAAAGGGTACAATTTTGAGATCACCTCGGTCCGGCGTTTCCTCGATGCGTCAGGTAACCCGGAGGAGAGGTCAGTGTTTTTGTCGGTCCGGGTGTGCCGCCGGCTCTCATGAACCTGTCGCTTCAAAATAAATTGAGGGTCTTGATAAGCTAAAGGATGTGAAAAGCTTACTTTCCGGGTTACCCTTCGGATTTTCAGCCTTGGCAAGGGCTCCGAGTCGGAGGAAAGTATCGTTACCTCTTCAACCACCGGGTTACTTGCTCCGGTGTCGTCCTATTGATGAACAAGTATTGGTAAGGCGGACAGAAATAAACAACAGATACAACAAGGACTTACAGGCTCAGGGGTTACCTCTGACTCGGAGCTGTCGCTTAGTTGCATCAGCTCTGAAGCAGTTGGCCTACTTCCCTTCTTGCGGGGAGCGGCTTTCTTGGCGGCTTTCTTCGCCTTTCTGGCCTTCTTGGCCGCCTCATGGTCATATTTGACCCGCCAGAACTTGTCATCAGCCTGAAAAATACAATGATGATTTCTTAAAACGATTCAGATGAAAGTTATATACAGAAGAAGATAAAATGTTCAGATCAGCGGCTTACCGCTGGGGCTGGGTTGGTCTTGCAGAAGGGGGCTAACCCGGTCCTCCCGCAGTCTGCCAGGCTCTCGTTGAAGAGAGCCTTGGTCATATCCTCTGCAACATCTTCAGGAAGATCGTTGCGGCTGTGTCTCTGGGGGTCATCCTTTCGGCCCGTGTACTCGCACATTAAGCCGGGGCGGCGGCTCAATGGGATCACCCGCCAGGAGATCCAGACCCGGACCAGATCGATTCCGTTGAGAATATTGCCCAGGAGGGCCTTGATCTTGTTGATAGTAGGGAGCAGAGGTTGGCGCTCCGCTGGAGTCAGCTTGTCTGACAGTGGGTGTGTTGATTCAAGACGCGAGGGGCGAAAGCCGGGCAACGGACTCTCGTCAGCCGGTGACGTGTCTTGGCAATAGAACCACGTCAGATTCCAGTCCTTTGGGTGACTCGGCGGCTTGGCATAAGGGAAAAGACAGTCTCTCCGTCTCTGAATGGAGATGCTGCCTAGCTCCAAACTTGGCCCATTGGCGCACTCATTCTGGCGGTTCAAGTAGAAGAGCTCTCTGAAGAGCAGCAGACTGGGTTCTTCTCCAAGGTAAACCTCGCAGAACACTTGGAAGTTGCAGATATTGGACACTGAGTTGGGTCCTATGTGCTGAGGCCGCAGATCGAAGAAATTCAGAACGTCTCTGAAAAACTTTGAGCCGGGCGGTGCGAAGCCCCGGCTCATGTGATCCGCAAAAATGACCACCTCCCCGTCCCTTGGCTGTGGTCTCTCCTCTGATGGGTCGGGGGCACGGTAGGACATGACGTCCTTCTTAGGCAGGTAGCCTGACTTGACAAAATCTGCTAATGTTTCGTTGGTGACATTGGACCTCATCCAATTGCAAGTGATGGAGGCTTTAGGAGCTTTGGGAGGCATGGTGAAAGTCGGCAGCCTATGATAAAAGGAAACGTCCGGTTTAAGTATAAGCCGGAGGAAAGTTATAGTTCGATGTTAAAGTGGCAGCTTACGGAGGGGACTAATGACGTATATCTAAGTGCACCAGGTTATTTAAGCCGCCCAAGGTATTGAGAGTAATTTGATTATCTACGGTCTTATCACAGATGAGCCGGAAAATTCTATGGTGCATGGTCTCCTTTAAGTCGGAAGATTCTACGGCGCGTGGTTTCTTTAAACCGGAAAGGTAAATCGCCATGGCTCAACGAGTGCAGTTTTTTACTAAGTGTGGTGAAAACAAGTTTCACACGTTGCGGTAAATAATTTGGATCAAAATAATCGGTCGAAAAGAAAGTTTCTAGACCTAAAAATAGATGCAGGAGAAGTTCTTGGGCTTGAACAAGGCTCTTATGCAGTAAAAAGAGGGCTACTTGCATGTGAAATGGGTGCTAAACAGTTACCGCATTGGTTCTATACAAGGCTAAGATCAAAAACGGGCAGTAAAAATGAAAACTACCAAGGGGTCGTGGGCGACGGCGAAGAACACAGACGATCTGCTCGAACCCTACTGCAGATCTGTTCTATAGGGCAGCCAGGACTTACAGGGGCTGGGGAGTCGTGGAGGTCGTCGCGTTTCTCTGGTCAAATCAGGGTGATGCAGCGGCCTGAGCTGGTGACGACGGGAAGACCCGCGGCGGCGATGGCGGCGGATCTCGAGTAGCACGGGAACAGTGAGAGGAAGGAGACGACAGAAGAAGGAGAGTGAGAAAGGCCCGTCGGACCGGCCTATTTATAAGGGCAAGCTCATAAGTGGGCGCGAGAAACGAGGAGACCACGGCGTGGTTATCTCCCCACGAAACGCCTCGATTTTTGGGATGGCAGTAAAGATAAGATCCGTTGCGGATCTGGTGGAGTAAAAAACGGGCTTAATGGAAGATGACGTCACGGCGGATTACCCGAAGTCCAGAGGAATGACGTCACGCCGGGTTATGGCCTTCACACAAATGGTAAGCCGGAGATTTTTCTGTCGAAAGAATTGAAGATTGACATGAGCCGGCTCAAATCAATCTGGGGCCTAATGTTGAGGATATAGACCTTAGAGTCACCCGCCAGGAGGGGCCGGGTTACTCATATGGTCATTGCCAGAAGCCCAGCGCTAAGCTTGAAGACGGTGGGCCAAAGATGGGCTTAAGACCCGGATATGGCTTAAGGCCCGTAGTTACAATCATTATCATGGTAGAACTTGTAGTGTAAGGCAAGAATAGTTGAGAGTCCGAGCCGGACACTCTTATGAGCCGGCCGGGACTCTGAGAGCTGCTGGGCGTCAGCCTCCCTATATAAAGGGACGACCCGGCAGCGGTTTAGGGACAAGAAAGATTTCATCGAGAGCCAGGCATAGCAGTTAAGCTCCCTGGTCATCGAAACCCTAATCAATACCACCTCAAACTAGACGTAGGCTTTTACCTTCACCGTAAGGGGCCGAACCAGTATAACCCTCGTGTTCCTTGTCCCGTTAACCCCTTCAAGCTTCCTAGCGGCGATGGCTCCACGACTAAGTCCTAGCTTGAGGACATCTGCCGTGACAATTCCACGACAAGTCAAGTGGGTTCCCAAGACTACATCAAGTTCGACTTCATCAAGTACGACTACAACTCCAAGGATTCCCATCAAGATGGTGTGGATCCCGAAGAAGAAGAACTAGAGAGTTCTTGAGGGTGACTCCGCCAACATACTTCACTCTTATCTTTTTGGCAATGACAAGTGCAAACAATCTTCACATCTTGCACTAGTCCAAGGAGTCACAAAACCTCTTGTTGGTAAGACAAGGGACAAGGTAACCTAATGCTTTCATGGACAACATCTTGTGTATACATCACTCTATGTCTATGGATATCCTTGTTTGTTCCTTGTGGGACTAACCCGTGTAGGTATTGAAAGTGCAACTCATTTCAATGGATCGCTCCGAATGATCTACATCAACCTTGAGCATCCACATCTTCAACACCTACATGAAGTCATCATCGACAAAACCCAAGGTTAGTTCATCCCTCTTAGGGGGGATATCACATCTAGGGGGAGCTTTTCTCTAATCAATTGAGCTAAAGCAACTCTAATGGTGTGAGCACAACAATGCTTTATGTAAAAGTGGTAACCCCACTTGTGCTTAAACGATGAGTATGACCTATGATCAAATGTTCTCATTTGACTCCTAATTCAATATACTCATATATAGATGACCTAGTCATCGTCAATTGCTTGATAGATGCTAGAGTGTTTGTGCATGCTTTGTCACATATTTCATTTGCCATTTTAATTGTATGAGCATGTTGAATGCATATTTTTCTCATTCGAGGACATCCATTTGTTGCTTTGATTGTTTGGCTTTTTCTCTTTTGCCAAATGGATGGACAAGAATGCCTAAGAACTCCCTCTAGCTATCTATGCTTTCCTCGTCTCAAACTCTATTCATGCTACATCACAAAGTTTGATCAAGTCAGATTCGAACCACTCTGTGTGAGGAGCACTCGGAGTCCCCGATTCGTCATAGACTTAAACTTACAAAACCTCTTTGTGCATTTTGGTCTGACCGATTCATCCTTTCGGTCCTACCAAGATCACTAAGTTCATCTAGGTTTTCAATCTCGGTGGAACCGATTAGAACCTTTCGGTCACACCGAGTTGCAGTAACTGCCCGCAGTTTTGCATCTTGGTGCCACCGAGTTGTTCCACTCGGTCACACCGACAGGGTCAGGTTATATATACTGACGGGTCAAATTTTGGAAAATTTTCTGAAACCCTTCACCCGCGCGTAACCTACTCTGCCTCTTCGGGTCTCCGGATCGTCTTCTCGCCGCCAGCGACCTCCCGCCGCAAGTCTCCGCCGCCGTCAATGGCAATCTGCTCCGCCGTTGCCGGCGTAGCGAACACTCGCCGCTCTAGGGTAAGTGTTCGACCCCTTGTGCTGTCTTTTTCACTCCGATTCCTAGCACAAGTACAATGCCATGTTTCTTGCCACGATTGAGATTGATCCATCCAGCAAAAACTTACTTAGGTCCAGTTTGATTCAAAATTTTTAGGGTTAGCTCTCCGCAGAACTCATCTCGGACCGACCGAACTGCAGAAGTCGGTCTGACCGAAACATGCAAATCAGTGTGACCGAGTTCAGGATTCTGTGAAACCCTAGCAATCTCGGTGCCACCGAACGGTGACTCGGCTCTACCGAGTTCACTAGTTTAGGTTCCAAGTGTTGCTTCGGTATCACCGAGTCTATCAATTCGGTAGCTCCGAGATCACTTCTGTAGAGAACTAAAACTAAGCTTTTTGACTCAATTATTTTGCAAAACCTCTGTACTTTGTGATGCTCATCTACTCTACCTCATCTACAACCTATTCACAGGGTCTGCTGTCAGTGAGCTTGAAGAAATGTCTGATCAAAGTGACAGTCAGAACAAGTCAGAAGAGCAGGTTCAGTTGAGTGAGGGCACTAGTCCCTCAGGCAGCTATGATGAGGGCAGCAGGAGCACACCTAGTAACCTGCCAAAGGCAGCTACGAGGACAAGGAAGAAGAAAACCTCATATTTTGAAGATGAAGATAATGTGGCTGTTGAGGATGAGGCCACTTCAAGAAAGAAAGTGCTGAAGAAGGAATATAGCACTTGTCGGGGATATACCCCGTGATGTAAATCGGCCGGAGGTATAACCCGACCGGACTTGGCGGTTTACTTCAGACCTGGCTGAGACTTGACGATTCACTGGCGACCCGTTTGGACCTGGCGGTTTACGATTCATTGGTAATCCGCTAGGCGGGTCAAAGGAGCGACAAAACCCAGTGGCCCAACGGGCGATTCATGAAGGCCGATTCATACTATGGTGGGCCGGTTTACAAGGAAAGGCGTGAGGAATATTTTTCTTACAAGGAGTTAAGACCTGGACTTGTATCCGGTTTGTATTAGAGATAGACTAGTCCTAATCCTAATAGGACTCCACATGTAACCCGCCCCTTCATCATATATAAGGAGGGGCAGGGCTCCCCAAGGAGGGACAAGTGACAGAAACAGGCAACAATCAATAATCTCTAGGGCTAGACACAATTAGAGGAGTGCCGGTTTACGGCGATTCCCTCATGAGCGTAATGAGATCTAGCCTCAAACATCATGTAGGGTTATTGCCGGATGATGTTTCCCGGGGCCCGAAGCTGTCTAAATCCTTGTCTTGTCTTGTGTCTCTCGATTCCGCTCAACCCCTCTCAAGCTACTACATAGATGCGCCGGCCTCACGACTAAGTCCTCACCCTAGGACATCTACCGTGACAATTCCACGACAGTTGGCGCCCACCGTGGGGCGAGCACGCGGTGGTGTTGAGTTCTTGGAGGGATCGAGAGTTTACAATTTTCCAGATGGCGAAGAACCGGTTTGAAGGGATTTGCGTCAGCTTCAAGTTCATCGTACCAGATTATGATCGGTGGGGTTTAAAGGTTAAACAAAAATTTAGGGCTGCGCCGTGAGCCGCCGCTCTTGCAAATCGGATCCAAGAGGACGAAGAATTGTGTGTTATGCGTCACCACGGCCGAGTGAGTCGCCAAAGCCAGATTAATTTCCGCTGAACCGCCGAAGAATCGCCAAAGTCGATGGAGCGATCCATCAATCCAAAACTAGGTCGACTTTTGGAGCGTTGCGGTGCGTCGCCGAGACCGACAGGAATCCCAGCTATTGCATCAATCCGGTTGGTGTGTCGGTTTACTTGGCGGCCGCTGAAATTTTTTCTCCATACCCGGCGCTCGAGTCCCAAGGCTATCTGTTCTACGCGCAACTTTGTTTCGTTCACGTACTGTACGCAACATTGTGCGTGCTTGGTCTACAGCAGCTCCACGCATGATTCACCTCCACCTGACGGCAGCCACGTGCCCGTGACAGCTGCAGTTTTTGCTATTATTCCGGATTTGATGGACTGGGAACATCCCATATAAAAATCAGGATTGCTACTACTTGGTCTACTAGTAGTAGTACGTGGTCGGGTCATAATTGATCTCTCAAGTCATTGTCAGCTAATATTCTGTTCGTCACGTGAAGGCCGGGCGGAGCTGCAAAATTCAGATTGGTTTTTTCTTCAAAACGCTACATCTACCCAAGGGAGCTACTAGGTTTGCCCTGCAAGTTAAGGATGATAGCGATGCGCTCAGCTGCTTTGGACAGGCAGTCAGTACGAGTTGAAAGAAACTAGAGCCCTAAAACAAGAGAAAAGGAGAGGGCCACGACCCGACGGTTGAGACGAGCGTGGATTTGGCAAAACGCGCGATTCGGAAACGGACTTGGCCGCAGACTCGGGCCTCGCCATCGCCGCTTCTCGCCGACTTCGACTCTGCTTCAATCCACCTCCATCAGCGTGGCCACTGCTTCAAGTCACTGCTCTAAAACGTCGCGGTCTAGACCTAACTCGCCAGGGAGCCGGCTTGATCTGAATCGCCCTCTGCCGCGGCCTCCTTCTGAGTTGATGTTGTGGCGTGTCGTTGTCTAAACCGCCGCTATGGCCTTTCCTCGCCGGCCAACGCGCCTTCGGGCGACTGTCTTGAGAGCCGCCCTTGAAGTTTCACTAGCTGCGCTTTCTCCGTCTAACCTCACTGTCGCTGTGAGCCGCCCGGTTTGCCTCTGCCGTGGACCTGCTAATGAGCGCTGGGTGCTGGACTCTGACGCCGTTTCACCCGCTGCACCGCTGCGGGCCCGCCTGCATCGAGCCGCTTTCTCGACCCGCTACAATAAACGGCTGGCCTCGCCCTCGACAAAGTCGCTCAATGCCGAATCCGCCGGCCTTGCTGAGCAGCCCGTCACCACAATCTCCTCTGGCTATTGAGCCGCCGCGCTGCGTTGAGCCGCCGGAGCCATGTTGAACCACCCCTGCCGTGTTGAGCCGCGGGGGCCATATTGAGTCGATGGGATGAGTAACCAATCGGCATTTGCGAGGGCAGGAGAGAGTAGCTAAATGACTATTGCAAGTACTGGAAGTTGATTCGTGGAACGGATCATCCATCGTCCGGACAATCAGGTAATATCTATCTGTTTAAAGTTTATTAACATACATTGTTTTCTGTCAAAAGTTTATCTTTGCCTTGGTCTACAATATTGTTTATGCATGGCAATTATTTATGACAAAAGTGATATTATACCACGGGGATGGAGGCACGCTAATATCTTTGGGCACAGGTGGTCGTCGTTACTCAACGGACTCCCGCACCGGCTTACAACGCCGTTACCGTCTCTCGCGACCGCGCCGGCTTACAACGCCGTGGCCGTCTTTCGCGACCATGCCGGTTTACAACAAGGAGGACAACTTGCCTGTCCGCACCGGTTTACAACGCTGCGGTCGGTTCATCTGTCTATGCCGCCTCTGATGTTGCGGTCGTCCTTGTCGTCCGTCTCTCGCGGCCTGGTCTACATCAGCATACCGGGCTGCACCTGTCTGCATGAGCTGTTTATTGGGTATGAGCAAGTCACAGCTTGGGTAGCCCGGTTTTCTTTCAAATTGGAGGCAAATTATCATCAACCGCCGTTTGCACTGGATGGCTCAATGGGAAGGCGCACAAGTCGCCGCCACTACAGTTTTGTTAACTTCAAATCGCCAGTTGGAAGGAACCATTGGCCGAGTTGCTGACACGGCTCATACGGGATCATTTATAACCCGCTGCAGTCACCTCAACCTTCTATGGATTCACATCGTGCTATCAACACCAATGATATACAAGTTATGCCGGTTTATATCACGGTCAAAATATGGAGAATCTCAAGCAACTCCTCGAGTCACCTTTGAGACTCGGGGGCTACGATGACATGATTCAGCAAATCTTGCCAGTTTCAGCAAATTTAAAGAACCCCAGGACGATGGAGGGACAGATAACCCGGTCCCGGTGGCTACTGTTATATTGATGAAAATTTAAAGGCCGTCAGAAAATTTCCGGCTTAGAAAGTATATGACAGTTACAAAATCCCGGCTCAATGAAGAAGTTTCGGGTCATCAGAAAGGATTCAGGTTTAAAATCCGGTTCAGGGGAAGTCAGTTTCGCTGAAGCTCTCAAATATCTGGTTTACAATCCGGTTCAAGGGAAATCTGTCTCCCACAAAGCTCTGAAGCGCTCAAATCCGGTTTAAAAATCTCTGGTTCAAAAAGGAATTAACTTCTCGCAAGTTCGAGTTGAAAGGCCGTCAGAAAATTTCCGGCTGAAAATGAAGATTCCGGTTTGCAATCCGGTTTAAGGGAAATCTGTTCTCCCGCAAAGCTTGAAGCTCTCAATATCCGGTTCAAAATCCCAGTTCAAGAAGGATTTATCTCCTGAAAAAAATTAAAGGGTGCCAAAGAGGACCTGCTGCCATGATGCGCGGTTCAAACATGGGTGTCATGTCTTATTGGCTTATCATATTATTGATCACTTGGGGGCTTGGTCGTATCCGAACCATAGCTACACCTCTTGATCGGCGTAATGCCACAGCATCACTTGGGAGCTTGGTCGTATCCGAACCATAGCTACGCCTCTTGATCGGTGTAATGCCAGAGCATCACTTGGGAGCTTGGTCGAACCCGAACCATAGCTACGCCTCTTGATCGGCGTAATGCCGCAGCATCACTTGGGAGCTTGGTCGTATCCGAACCATAGCTACGCCTCTTGATCGGCGTAATGCCACAGCATCACTTGGGAGCTTGGTCAAACCCGAACCATAGCTACGCCTCTTGATCGGCGTAATGCCACAGCATCACTTGGGGGCTTGGTCGAACCCGAACCATAGCAACACCTCTTGATCGGTGTAATGCCACAGCATCACTTGGGGGCTTGGTCGAACCCGAACCATAGCAACACCTCTTGATCCAATTGGGGGCCTGGCAGCCCGTGAAAGCCTTGACTACAACGGTTTTATTTGCCTTTTGCTAAGTTTTTCTTTCTTTTGATAAGATTTGTGATGTTTCTAAACCGGTGTTCATTGACCCGGCTTGACTTTCAACTACAAGTTGTCAGTATATGATCAGTCATAATCCGGAGATTATCAACCCGGTCTGGTTTTGACTACAAGTCGCCAGTAGTATATATGGTTAATCCAGTGTTTATCACAACCCGACACGGTTTTATCATAAACCGGCACAATATGGAAGGAGTTATCAGTACTCAAGATTGGGGTTATCACCCTTACTACAAAAAGTTGGTAAACCAACGATGTGATTCAATGTCACAGGTATGATATATTTCATATTTGATTATTCTTAAGTGTAGCCTTGGTTATAAACCCGGGTTATATGTTGGGCATTATGGCCCGTCCGGCGATAAAACGCCAGGACACTTTAAACTTGTTGTATGCAGAAACAGGTTGAATAAAGCATGATTATAAATCACCGGCGTTTATTAACCGGCCTGGCTTTCGACTATATGTCGCCAGTATGATGATAAATTATCCGGTGTTTATTAAACCGGCCTGGCTCTTGACTATAAGTCGCTAGTAGATATTTGGATTGCACCATTGGAATCATGCGCTTATAAATCATTGGGTTATATTATTCAAATAGCCAAACTTGGCTGAATTTTCATTATGATATTGAATGAATAAGGTTTTCATACCGGATTATATTATCTTGAATAACCAACATGGCTGGATTTTATTATGGTTATTAATAACCGGTATTATTGAGGTTTTCAAAGTCGCTTTAGCGCAATGGCTATTATTTTATCAAAGGATATGATTTATTCTACAATGGAAGGAATAGTCCCGAGTCGCTGCAGGCTTACGACCCGGCACTTGGGGGCTACATTATTCAAATTGAGATTACATGCAAGTCTCATGTCGCTGCAAGCATGCACCATGACACTTGGGGGCTAATGCAAAGTCATTTTTTATTGGCCTTATTGAAGACCCGACTCATCACATTATAATGAGCCGGCCCTTGGGGGCTACCAATTGCTCCTGTCAACAATTCAAGGTACACAAGTCTTAAAACCATTATATTGAAAGGTCCATTGCTCAGTTGGTAAAGCACAAAGCTCTTAACCTTGTGGACGTGGGTTCAAGCCCCATGGTGGGGGTTACATTATATGATGTTCTTTTCAAAGAAGTATATATAAAGTACCAGCTCAATATTATCTTACTGAGCCGGCCCTTGGGGGCTACACGTTATTGTTCAAATCTACATGATCATATTTATAAAGTCCCTGCTCATTATTGCATAATGACCCGGCACTTGGGGGCTACATATATGGAGTATTCAGTTTTTAATAGTGGCTGAGATGAACAACATGGATTTCTTCAAAGTGGCAGTAATTATATGGAAACAAGTCTTAAGCCATCACTTTGTTCTGCTCAAGACTTGGGGGCTACAGGTAATATGGATATAAGGGAGAAAAATCTTCAAATTCTCAGTTCTGAGCAAACCAGATTGACCCGGTGTCTGCAACAATTATGACCCGGCGTCGGTAACAATTATGACTCGGTGCCATCCATATTTACAAACCGGTAATTTTGGTAATATTAAACCGGCAAATTTTACATCTTCAAACCGGCTGAATATCAGATGAGTATTTCAAGACCCATATTTCTTAAACCGGCGCTTTGGAAGCCGACTCAAGTGGATTATTCTTCACAATATTTCTTTGTGAGAAACCAATGTCAGCAAATTGAGTATGAAGCTGGCTTGTTGACCCGGATTTTCTAGAAGGAGGAAATGACAAGGACTGAAGAATGATCAGATGCCGGTTTACAAGAATTCTTAACCCGAAGCATAATCTGTCAAATTTATTCTTGTGTTTGTTTTACAGGATCAGTTTAACATGGATAAATCCAAATTAAACTGGGGGCTAATGTCGGGGATATACCCCGCGATGTAAACCGGCCGGAGGTATAACCCGGCCGGACTTGGCGGTTTACTTCAGACCCGGCTGAGACTTGACGATTCACTGGCGACCCGTTTGGACCTGGCGGTTTATGATTCATTGATAATCCGGTAGGCGGGTCAAAGGAGCGACAAAACCCGGTGGCCCAACGGGTGGTTCATGAAGGCCGATTCATACTATGGTGGGCCGGTTTACAAGGAAAGGCGTGAGGAATATTTGTCTTACAAGGAGTTAAGACCTGGACTTGTATCCGGTTTGTATTAGAGATAGACTAGTCCTAATCCTAATAGGACTCCACATGTAACCCGCCCCTTCAACATATATAAGGAGGGGCAGGGCTCCCCAAGAGGGACAAGGAACAGGCAACAATCAATAATCTCTAGGGCTAGACACAATTAGAGGAGAGCCGGTTTACGGCGACTCCCTCATGAGCGTAATGAGATCTAGCCTCAAACAGCATGTAGGGTTATTGCCGGATGATGTTTCCCGGGGCCCGAAGCTGTCTAAATCCTTGTCTTGTGTTGCGTCTCTCGATTCCGCTCAACCCCTCTCAAGCTACTACATAGATGCGCTGGCCTCACGACTAAGTCCTCACCCTAGGACATCTG
The DNA here is from genome assembly GCF_018294505.1 of Triticum aestivum. Classification (NCBI taxonomy): domain Eukaryota; kingdom Viridiplantae; phylum Streptophyta; class Magnoliopsida; order Poales; family Poaceae; genus Triticum; species Triticum aestivum. Next base: position 464,252,857 of record NC_057802.1, on the reverse strand, counting down.
CCGTGACAAATCCACGACAACACTGCTGCTGCAACAAAGCCTGGAATGAAAACAAAGGCTCCAGCAAGAAGATTTCCAATGTCAAAATCCAGAGCCTCAATTGCTGAAGCTTCCAAGCCACATAAAGTTGCCACAGGTGAAACTATGAAGTTCACCATTGAATCAGATGATGGTGAAGCAGCAGGTGATGGTAAGAAGAAGAGAAGGGCAAGAACCACTACTGCCAAAGTTCTTGGCAAGCCCTCAATAAAGGAAGATTCTGAAGGAGAAGAGGAAGAGGATGCTGCACCAGCACCCAAAACTCAGAAGCTCATGGGAGATGCAATCAGATCAGGGGCTGCTCCATCTAAGCCCAAAGCTGCTCCCAAGGCTGCTGCTCCAGCTCAGAAACCCCCAAAACCAAAGAGAAGCACCAGGAACATCCCTGCCGAGGAGAAGAACAAGGCCCCAGTGCCTGAAGCTGCTGCTGAAGAAGAAGAAGACTCAGAAGAAGACTCACCTGTTTTGAGAAAGCTGAAGCCCAAGATCCCGACCACAATGATGCACACCCTGTTGCAGAAAACATGAAAATCAGGAAGGATTCAGGACTGAGATTATGGAGACAGACTGATCCATATGCTGTCAGGAGGAGAACTGCTATTGACTGTAGGTTTCACACTAAGGAACAACAAGATTTTTATGAGACAATTTTGCTTGACAAGAAGCCCATAGTGTGTGACATGAGATGGGTTGACTGGGAGTACATCAAGGAGAATGAAGATCACTATCCAGGTGTATATGACAGTGATAACCCACAAGTATAGGGGATCAACTGTAGCCTCTTTCGATAAGTAAGAGTGTCGAACCCAACGAGGAGCTAAAGGTAGAACAAATATTCCCTCAAGTTCTATCGACCACCGATACAACTCTACGCACGCTTAACGTTCGCTTTACCTAGAACAAGTATAAAACTAGAAGTACTTTGTAGGTGTTGTTGGATAGGTTTGCAAGAATATAAAGAGAGCGTAAATAAAAGGTAGGGGCTGTTTAAGTAAAGACACAATAAAGTAAATATAGCGAGTGTGGAAAAGTGGTGGTAGGAGTTGCGAAATTGTCCCTAAACAATTGACTACTTTACTAGACCGATAGCAAGTTTTATGTGGGAGAGGCCACTGCTAGCATGTCATCCCTGGCTTGGAATTCTATGCACTTATGATTGGAACTATTAGCAAGCGTCCGCAACTACTAACTTTCATTAAGGTAAAACCCAACCATAGCATTAAGATATATTGGTCCCCCTTCAATCCCGTATGCATCAATTTCTATGCTAGGTTGAAGCTTCTGTCACTCTTGCCCTCCAATACATAGTCGTATCAACATACAACTAACCCTATGGTGTGATCCACGCGCGCGCTCATATGATGGGCACCAAAGGATAGCAACATAACCACAAGCAAATTAAATCAATCATAGCAATTCATCAACCACCGATAGGACAACGAAAATCTACTCAGACATCATAGAATGGCAACACATCATTGGATAATAATATGAAGCATAAAGCACCATGTGCAAGTAGAGGGCACAGTGGGTTGCGGGAGAGTGGACCGCTGTAGATAGAGGGGGGAAGGTGATGGAGATGTTGGTGAAGATGGCGGAGGTGTTGGTGTAGATCGCGGTGATGATGATGATGGCCACGGCAGCGTTCCGGCGCCACCGGAAGAGAGGGGGAGAGGGGTCCCCTTCTTCTTCTTCTTCCTTGACCTCCTCCCTAGATGGGAGAAGGGTTTCCCCTCTGGGCCTTGGCCTCCATGGCATGGGAGGGGCGAGAGCCCCTCCGTGATTGGATCTATCTTCTCTGTCTCTCTCTGTTTCCGCGTTCTCGTCGTCTGCCCTTTCACCGTTTCGTATATATATGGAGATCCATAACTCCGATTGGATTGAAACCTTCGCCCATATTTTTCTCCGAAAATTAGCTTTCTTGCGGCCAAAGAAGAGCAACAACCGCCTTACGAGGGGCCCACGAGGGTCAGGGGCGCGCCCCCCTGCCTTGTGCCCCCCTCGGGCACCGTCTCGCGTTGATTCTTTCGCCCATATTTTCCAAATATTCCAAAAATATTCTCCGTCCGTTTTTATCCCGTTTGGATTCCGTTTGATATGGGGTTTTTGCGAAACATAAAACATGCAACAAATAGGAACTGGCACTGGGCACTGGATCAATATCTTAGTCCCAAAAATAGTATTAAAGTTGCCAAAAAGTATATGAAAGTTGTATAATATTGGCATGGAACAATAAAAAATTATAGATACAACGGAGACGTATCAGCATCCCCAAGCTTAATTCCTGCTCGTCCTCGAGTAGGTAAATGATAAAAAAGATAATTTTTGATGTGGAATGCTACCTAGCATAATCTTGATCATGTAATCTAATCATGGCATGAATATTAAGACATGAGTGATTCAAGGCAATAGTCTATCATTTGACATAAAAACAACAATACTTCAAGTCTACTAATAAAGCAATCATGTCTTTTCAAAATAACATGGCCAAAGAAAGTTATCCCTACAAAATCATATAGTCTGGTTATGCTCCATCTTCACCACACAAAATATTCACATCATGCACAACCCCGATGACAAGCCAAGCAATTGTTTCATACTTTTGACGTTCTCAAACCTTTTCAACTTTCACGCAATACATGAGCGTGAGCCATGGACATAGCACTATAGGTGGAATATAATATGATGGTGGAGGTTGTGTGGAGAAGACAAAAAGGAGAAAGTCTCACATCGACGCGGCTAATCAACGGGCTATGGAGATGCCCATCAATTGATGTCAATGTGAGGAGTAGGGATTGCCATGCAACGGATGCACTAAGAGCTATAAGTGTATGAAAGCTCAAACTGGAAACTAAGTGGGTGTGCATCCAACTTGCTTGATCATGAAGACCTCGGGGATTTGAGGAAGCCCATCATCGGAATATACAAGCCAAGTTCTATAATGAAAATTCCCACTAGTATATGAAAGTGATAACTCAAGAGACTCTCTATATGAAGAACATGGTGCTACTCTGAAGCACAAGTGTGGTAAAAGGATAGTAACATTGCCCCTTCTCTCTTTTTCTCTTTCTTTTATTTTCCTTTTTTTATTTTCCTTTTTATTTTTTTTGGTGGGCTTCTTTGGCCTCTTTTTTGGGCTTCTTTGGCCTCTTTTATTTTTTTGATAAAGTCCGGAGTCTCATCCCGACTTATGGGGGAATCATAGTCTCCATCATCCTTTCCTCACTGGGGCAATGCTCTAATAATGATGATCATCACACTTTTATTTACTTACAACTCAATATTACAACTCGATACTAGAACAAGGATATGACTCTATATGAATGCCTCTGGCAGTGTACCAGGATGTGCAGTGATCTAGCGTAGCAATGACATCCAAAAAACGGACAAGCCATGAAAACATCATGCTAGCTATCTTACGATCATGCAAAGCAATATGACAATAAATGCTCAAGTCATGTATATGATGATGATGGAAGTTGCATGGCAATATATCCCGGAATGGCTATGGAAATGTCATAATAGGCAGGTATGGTGGCTGTTTTGTGGAAGATATAAGGAGGCTTATGTGTGACAGAGCGTATCATATCACGGGGTTTGGATGCACCGGTGAAGTTTGCACCAACTCTCGAGGCGAGAAAGGGCAATGCACGGTACCGAAGAGGCTAGCAATGATGGAAGGGTGAGAGTGCGTATAATCCATGGACTCAACATTAGTCATAAAGAACTCACATACTTATTGCAAAAATCTATTAGTCATCGAAAAAAAGTACTACGCGCATGCTCCTAGGGGGATAGATTGGTAGGAAAAGACCATCGCTCGTCCCCGACCGCCACTCATAAGGAAGACAATCAATAAATAAATCATGCTCCGACTTCATCACATAACGGTTCACCATATGTGCATGCTATGGGAATCACAAACTTCAGCACAAGTATTTCTACAATCCACAACTACCCAGTAGCATGACTCTAATATCACCATCTTTATATCGCAAAACTATTGCAAGGAATCAAACATATCATATTCAGTGATCTACAAGTTTTATGTAGGATTTTATGAGTAACCATGTGAATGACCAGTTCCTGTCATCTCTCTAAATAGATATAAGTGAAGCAAGAGAGTTTAATTCTTTCTAAAAAAGATATGCCCACGCTGTAAGAAATATAAGTGAAGCAAAAGAGCATTCTACAAATGGCGGTTTTCTATGTAAAGAGAAACAGGCAATCCAAACTTCAAATGATATAAGTGAAGCACATGAAGCATTCTATAAAGACATACTCAAAAGATATAAGTGAAGTGCAATCAGAATTCTATAAATCAACCAAGGACTACCTCATACCAGCATGGTGCATAAAAGAAAAATGAAAACTAAATGCAAAAGACGCTCCAAGATTTGCACATATCGCATGAACGTGTGACGCCCGGATAATCAAGCTACAGTAAAACTCTGCTAATGATGCCACGTCACCTCCGTTACTGTTTCTAATCCTTCGTTAGTTCAAAACCGATTCAAAAATCAATTCGAAATATGGTAAACAACAAAAGTTTTCAAACATTGAAGCAAAAATGTTCGGAGTGAACGAAATATTGCACAGATAATTATGGTGGAGAAACCACACCTTTATAAAATGTTTAAATACTATGAGAGGAATAAAACGGTAGCAAAAACAATTATATAAGTGTTATTAAATATAAACAAATATTAAACTAGTTTATTTAGTCACTAAAAACTTTTTACAACTCCGATTTAGGTGTGGGCTTTAACTTATTATAAAACTATAACTATTAAAGAAATAAAATAAAACAGTAAATGAAAATAAATAAAAGAAAATACAAACAAAAAAAACAGAAGAAAATCAAAAAGAAAAAAAAACAAAAGGCCCCCTCCCCCACTGGGCCTCTTGGCCCAGTCGGCTCAGCCGACCAGGCCGGCCCACCCGGCCCACACCGCACCTTCCCTGGCCTATATCCCCCCTCCCGAAACCCTAAAACCGCTACCCCATGATCCCGCCTCACTCCTCCCACTCCCCCTCGATCTGGATCGGGGATCCACCCCGACGACCAGGCCTCGCGCCCCGACGTCGGCGCCCGTCCCCGATGCCGCCCCGCCCCGTCACCGGACCTCCTCCTCACCCCTCCTTCTTCCTCGCACGTCGCCCGCCCGAAGGCCCCGCCGTCGCCGACCATCGTCACCGCTCGGATCGCCTTCCGCCTCGCGTCTCCGACCTCGTCGCCCGCTTCCCCGACCTCCTCCCCGCGCCCCGCTGCCTAAGACCCTACGGCCCCGCCGTGAGCTCCGGCCTCCCTCCCTCTCTCCCCTGGTTCTCTGTCCCCGGCCACCGACGCCCACTGCCGCGCTCGCCTGCGCGTTCGCCTACCCTGCGTCTGCCTCCCGCCTCCTGCTCGCGAACCGTGCCGACCTTCACAGGCCACGGCCACCGCCGCCACCCGCCCGGCCGCGGCGCCCCGCCCGCGCGGCCCAGCTCCGGCCGCCGCTGCGTGCACGCCGTACTGCGCTGCTCCCCACCCCGCGTTGCAGCTCCGCGCTACCTCGTGCTTCCGGCGCCCGCAAACCCGCAAAGCCCGCGCCCCTGGCGCGCCCCCTCCCGCGCCCCGCATCACTGGCTTCGGCCTCGCCCGCACTGGCCATCCACCTCGCTCAAAGTCGGCGATGCCCCGGCCGTCCCCGGCGCCGGCCGTTGTTACCGTCGCGTGCGCGATGCCGGACCGCACCTGTAGGTCCAAACCGCAGGCCCGGAGACCCCCTGTGCCACGTTTCTGGCCGTCTCCGGTGAAGTGCCGCCACGGGAGAGGCTCGTAGGAGCTCTCTCCGGCACCCGCCTACGTGGCACCGCCCCGGGGCCACCCGCTGGGTCGCTGACCAGTGGCCCAATGGCCCCCCTGGCCCAATGACAGCCGGGGCCCATCCCAGAACGTTTAATAATAATAAAAAAAGAATAAAATAATAATAATAATAACTTAATTAATAAAAATTAATAAATAAAAAAATAAAGAAAATAAAAATAAAGATAAAAGTAATTAATTAATTAGTTAATTAATTAAGTTAATTAACCCTGATTAAATTAATCTAATTAATTAGATAGTTAATTAAACAGTAACTATTTAGCTAACCCTAATTAACCTAATCAGAGAATGACAGGTGGGTCCCACTGGACCCACATGTCAGTTTGACTTAGTCAACCCCAGTTGACTGCTGATGTCATAAATCCATTTTCGAATTAAATTAAATAATTAATTAAAATCCAGAAATTAATAAAATCTTTAGAAAATCATATCTTTTAATCCGTAACTCGGATTAAAATATTTTCAACATGAAAGTTGCTCAGAACGACGAGACAAATCCGAATACGCAGTCCGTTCGTCCACCACACCTCCCTAACCTATCGAACTAGCAAATTTCCCCCTCCGGTCCGTCTGTCCGAAAACGCGAAACACCGGGGATATTTTCCCGGATGTTTTCCCCCTTCGCCGGTATCACTTACTACCGCGTTAGGGCATACCTAGCACCGCGTTTTGCCTCCTTATGTTTTGTGATGCTTTGATTGCTCCGTATTTACTGTTCCTTCCCCCTCTTCTCTCCGGTAGACTACGAGACCGACACTGCTGCTGCCCAGTTCGACTACGGAGTTGACGACCCCTCCTACTTGCCAGAGCAACCAGGCAAGCCCCCCCCTTGATCACCAGATATCGCCTATTCTTCTCTATACTGCTTGCATTAGAGTAGTGTAGCATGTTACTGCTTTCGGTTAATCCTATTCTGCTGCATAGCCTGTCATTGTTGTTATAGTTGTTACCCTTACCTGCTATCCTACTGCTTAGTATAGAATGCTAGTGTTCCATCAGTGGCCCTACACTCTTGTCCGTCTGCCATGCTATACTACTGGGCCGTGATCACTCCGGGAGGTTGTCACGGGTATATACTATATACTTTATATACATGACGCATGTGGTGACTAAAGTTGGGTCGGCTCGTTGAGTACCCGCAAGTGATTCTGATGAGGGGGGTTGAAAGGACAGGTGGCTCCACCCCGGTAGAGGTGGGCCTGGGTTCCTGACGGCCCCCGACTGTTACTTTGTGGCGGAGCGACAGGGCAGGTTGAGACCGCCTAGGTGAGAGGTGGGCCTGGCCCTGGTCGGCGTTCGCGGATACTTAACACGCTTAACGAGATCTTGGTATTTGATCTGAGTCTGGCCATTTGGTCTATACGCACTAGCCATCTACGCGGGAGTAGTTATGGGTATCCCGGCGTCGTGGTATCAGCCGAAGCCTTCTTGACGTCAGCGACTGAGTGGCGCGCGCCGGATTGGACTGGAACGCCACTAGGCTAGGTCTGCTTCCGGCCGCGTACGCAACGTGCAGGTGTGCATAGGGCGATGGGCCCAGACCCCCGCGCGCATAGGTTTAGACCGGCGTGCTGACCTCTCTGTTGTGCTTAGGTGGGGCTGCGACGCGTTGATCTTACGAGGCCGGGCATGACCCAGAAAAGTGTGTCCGGCCAAATGGGATCGAGCGTGTTGGGTTATGTGGTGCACCCCTGCAGGGAAGTTTATCTATTCGAATAGCCGTGTCCCTCGGTAAAAGGACGACTCGGAGTTGTACCTTGACCTTATGACAACTAGAACTGGATACTGAATAAAATACACCCTTCCAAGTGCCAGATACAACCCGGTGATCGCTCTCTAACAGGGCGACGAGGAGGGGATCGCCGGGTAGGATTATGCTATGCGATGCTACTTGGAGGACTTCAATCTTCTCTCTTCTACATGCTGCAAGATGGAGGCTGCCAGAAGCGTAGTCTTCGACAGGATTAGCTATCCCCCTCTTATTCTGGCTTTCTGCAGTTCAGTCCACTGATATGGCCCTTTACACATATACACATGCATATGTAGTATAGCTCCTTGCTTGCGAGTACTTTGGATGAGTACTCACGGTTGCTTTTCTCCCTCTTTTCCCCTTTGTATACCTGATTGTCGCAACCAGATGCTGGAGTCCAGGAGCTAGAGATCCCGAGGATGATTCTACATGGAGTTTGGCTTCGAGGAGTAGTTAGGAGGATCCCAGGCAGGAGGCCTGCGCCTCGTTCGATCTGTATCCCAGTTTGTGCTAGCCTTCTTAAGGCAAACTTGTTTAACTTATGTCTGTACTCAGATATGATTGCTTCCGCTGACTCGTCTATGATCGAGCACTTGTATTCGAGCCCTCGAGGCCCCTGGCTTGTATTATAATGCTTGTATGACTTATTTATGTTTTAGAGTTGTGTTGAGATACCTTCCCGTGAGTCCCTGATCTTGATCGTACACCTTTGCGTGCATGATTAGTGTACGGTCAAATCGGGGGCGTCACAGAACGAAACGAATCCGAAAACATACCGATACTTGTTGAAGAAAGAGGGGATGCCTTCCGGGGCATCCCCAAGCTTAGACACTTGAGTCTCCTTGAATATTTTCTTGGGGTTCCTCGGGCATCCCCAAGCTTAGACACTTGATCTTGTTATTACAAGATACCCCGAAATTCTCTCTGTTGTTCCGAGAATCCTTTGAGCTTACTGCCTTGCTGTTCTTTGTCACCTGAATACCCCTACGGATAATTCTCGCACTTACCGAGTATCCGGTCATCCCCAGTTGGTTCAAGTATTCCACAATAGTCTTCAAAATACTATTCGATCTTCCGAAAATCCTCAGGAGCCTATTGCTCTTGAAATTCTTGTTTGCTTGCATTATGGTTAATCCCAAAATTCTCGTAATCTTATTGGCATCTCTTGTCATTATCATTTTGAGTCCGTTGATTCAAATTGTTGTGAATGCTCGCAATCCTCAATCATATCCTAGAATTCATTCTTCCGGCTCAGACGTCATTTTAAACATGAGCTGGATCTCGACCTATCAAATTGCCATCGATTGTACCCCTAAGCCTACTCGACTTATCCATCCTTGATCAGAGCGTTGCTTCTGACCCCCCTGAGTTGGAAATCATAATTCTTTTGCATTTGAACTTTGAGTTAGTCAGTTGTTTCTATAATCAGATCTCCTGGCATTCTTCTTCCTCTGGTTGAGTACCGATGCTCACATCAGATCCCTTGTGGACCATCGGTTCCTTTGTTGGATTTTATCCGACAGTGTCCTTCCTATTGAATAACCTTGTGAGCCTTTCCATGGGTATATAATGCCTTTGGTAAGTTGTATCATCTGATTTTGAACAATGCTCTTCTTTCGAGTTTGTAATAATTACTCCGAAGTTTGTGGTATATGTTCCTAAGATGCCTTGATGGGTTGAACCTATGCCTTTCATAATACGTGTGAACTCGAAAGTTTTCATGAGTCATACTCTTCTGGTATTTTGCCAGATAAAATTTTTCCACACTGCAACTTCATCAAACGCGAGAAGTGAATGAAAGGTTATGCATTGAAGAAGTGGGAGTCGACCTTGAACTTTGTGTTCATGCCCATGGACACGATGTATACCTTATCATGGAAGCTTCTCTTAAAATAATTGTCCCCTTTTAATAAGTTCATCTGGTATCCGTGGACGTCGTTCCGACCATGTTCTCCTTTAAATACCATTTCTCGTGCAAGTTTAAGCACTTGTCTTCTGCAGAGTAATACCCCAGTCCAACCTCTACTTTGAATTGTCGTCGAGTATTACCCCCTGGTATCTCGAGATTATCACGGAACTGCATAACTTATGAGTTCTCCATCAAGTATTACATTCTCTTGATTCCAAAATTTCACGGGCTTCGAGTTTTTAGACACTCAAAACCACCGATAACTGAATCGAGTCCGCACTGCGATTAAACAACTCTTAGTAATCTTCTTTACTTATGAGTTTGTACCCGATCACGTCATTCCTAGCCTGATTGGCTACATCATTATCGTGCCGATTTTAACTGTGCTACCTGGTCTTTATTCCCGGAGCACCACTTTCGACGATGAGCTAAGCTTACGTCGATTTTCCTCGTCATATCATTTCGCCTTGAACACCAAGCTTGATTTCGAGTTTGTGTCGTACCCCTGTTTCCAATAACTTTTTGCTTCATCATTCCCTTGACTTGATGTCATCGCCAATCGATTACATCTTCATGAAATCTCTCGACAAATGTGTCGTGATCATCTTCAACCTTATGCGCTCTTCCAGGATATCGATCGAGTTCATGATGAGAAAGACCATCCTTGCCCTCGATGATTAGTATTATCATCGACCACTCTACTACCTTTCCTCCAACACAAACTTGTTCTTGTTTTGTGTTATACCTTGAGTTCCTTGCAATCCAGCAATTGTTCTTCTTTACACTGGAGTATTACCATCTTTTATGTCAAGAATGTCGTGAGAGTTTCACCACCTCTTAGGAAATTCTTGATACAGTGATGCTTCTCACAATCATCATTCTTCTCTTGGTCCCCATGTTGAGTGAACTCTGTTATGAGAATTTAATATCTCTAGCAACCTTGTTACTTCAGAGTTAATGGATAGTAATTCCAATGTAGTGTGCTGGTTTCTAAATTTCCATTCCGACGTTGGTCGTGCAACTCAGCCCATATTTCGGGTGCACCTTTCAATCAATGTTTAATTGTGTATGTTTTCCTCGAGCATACATCATTATACCATTTGATCTGACAAATGTTATCTCCTTGTTCACATGATTGTGGAAATCCATCTTTTGGAAATCTCAATGGAATGTCGCTGAGTCCATCAGCCACCTCCTAACCCTCTCTTTGGTTTAATGATGAACTCTGGTTTCGGAACTTGCTTTCATAGTTCATTTCCCGAGAATCTTCGATGTCGTTTCGACAATTTGTGTTGCACCTTTCTTCTCAGGCATCCTGAGTCTGAGTTATCCTGACACCAATCAATTCTGAATCTCGGTCAGATATGATGGTTGGAACATATTTCCAAGAATTATACCATTGGCCTATTTATGACCCGGTAAGGTGATGACATGCCAAACACACCTGGCCGGAGGACCTATTGTTATAAGCTTTCCTTTCAGCAAGGTTATCTATTCTTCCATGAGGAAATTGTAAGACTTAATCTATAAGTTGTTCCTGATGGATCCTTTTTGTTTCCAAAGTCTGATCCTCAACTGTTGACCATGTCAATGCTATCTCGAAGCATGTATATGGTACTCCGATTTTCAACAGGAACATCTGAAGCCCAATGCTAAATGTTTCCTGCTCAATTATCCAAACACCGTTGTATGGGTAATATCATGAAATTTCTCTCCCCTAGCTAAAGAGTTTTCTACATTATATCCTGTCATGAATATCATGCTCAGCTTGTCCTTGGGAAGAATATACCCTTGAAATATGTGTTTTAACACATTTTCCTTTCCATTCTTCTGTTTAATCTGATAATCATATTTTCCTTTCCATTGGTTGGTTTAACGTTTCTTGTGATCTATATGATCTAAGCAGTAATATTCTCCTGCTTATGTAAACACCTCGGTGTACAACTCTGTCAGTAGGACCCTGTTATTATTGTTGGTGACATTTCGGTAACCACCGATGGATGAGAACTTTGCCTATTGGTCCGCCTCGTTCAACGAGCAGGAAAATGGTTCTCTTCGTCCCTCGCCCTTGGTACCGACGATGTTGCTGACATATAACTGACAGGCTACCCTCTGACATGACTTGCTATCATGATCGTGCAAGATGTCACCGCCTTTCCTACTTTAACCCACATGGTGGGCCCATAACCCACAGTTCCATAGGATCGAAACCTGACTCTCCTGTGCACCCCCTGTTCCCAAATTTATTCATCGCGCGTGGCCTCGTATGTAATTCACGGACCACCGTCCTACTGATCTATACTGGCATCAGACATAATACTTATTCCGATTGCTTTGAACCCCTTTCACACTTTGTTTTAGGCTTCGAACGATTGCCTACCCGTTTGAAACTTCTCATGGTACTTTCTTACTTGCTCTCGGCTTTTCTTAAGGTTTAGTTCGAGAGATACTTTCCGCCACCTTCCCCGATGATATTGACCAGATAGTAAACCCTGCAGAAGTCCGTTCTTCCAGAATACCCCCCATACACTGTCGTAAGTACGATGGAGTTCCCGAAGAGAGGACGACAACTTTATCATGATGACATGAAACAGCAGAATGAAGACATCAATGTAATGGATCAACCTCTTCGAGAAGAACAACCAAGACCAAGAACGCTCCCTAGAATTTCGTAACCCGAACCTTCCCCCTTTACTTCCCTCTTAAATCTCGGGACGAGATTTCTTATAGTGGAGGAGAATTGTGACGCCCGGATAATCAAGCTACAGTAAAACTCTGCTAATGATGCCACGTCACCTCCGTTACTGTTTCTAATCCTTCGTTAGTTCAAAACCGATTCAAAAATCAATTCGAAATATGGCAAACAACAAAAGTTTTCAAACATTGAAGCAAAAATGTTCGTAGTGAACCAAATATTGCACAGATAATTATGGTGGAGAAACCACACCTTTATAAAATGTTTAAATACTATGAGAGGAATAAAACGGTAGCAAAAACAATTATATAAGTGTTATTAAATATAAACAAATATTAAACTAGTTTATTTAGTCACTAAAAACTTTTTACAACTCCGATTTAGGTGTGGGCTTTAACTTATTATAAAACTATAACTATTAAAGAAATAAAATAAAACAGTAAACGAAAATAAATAAAAGAAAACACAAAAAAAAACAGAAGACAATCAAAAAGAAAAGAAAAAAACAAAAGGCCCCTCCCCCACTGGGCCTCTTGGCCCAGTCGGCTCAGCCGAGCAGGCCGGCCCAGCCGGCCCACCCCGCACCTTCCCTGGCCTATATCCCCCCTCCCGAAACCCTAAAACCGCTACCCCACGATCCCCCCTCACACCTGCCACTCCCCCTCGATCTGGATCGGGGATCCACCCCGACGACTAGGCCTCGCGCCCCGACGTCGGCGCCCGTCCCCGATGCCTCCCCGCCCCGTCACCGGACCTCCTCCTCACCCCTCCTTCTTCCTCGCACGTCGCCCGCCCGAAGGCCCCGCCGTCGCCGACCATCGTCACCGCTCGGATCGCCTTCCGCCTCGCGTCTCCGACCTCGTCGCCCGCTTCCCCGACCTCCTCCCCGCGCCCCGCTGCCTAAGACCCTACGGCCCCGCCGTGAGCTCCGGCCTCCCTCCCTCTCTCCCCTGGTTCTCTGTCCCCGGCCACCGACGCCCACTGCCGCGCTCGCCTGCGCGTTCGCCTACCCTGCGTCTGCCTCCCGCCTCCTGCTCGCGAACCGTGCCGACCTTCACAGGCCACGGCCACCGCCGCCACCCGCCCGGCCGCGGCGCCCCGCCCGCGCGGCCCAGCTCCGGCCGCCGCTGCGCGCACGCCGTACTGCGCTGCTCCCCACCCCGCGCTGCAGCTCCGCGCCAGCTCGTGCTTCCGGCGCCCGCAAACCCGCAAAGCCCGCGCCCCTGGCGCCGCCCCCCTCCCGCGTCCCGCATCACTGGCTTCGGCCTCGCCCGCACTGGCCATCCACCTCGCTCAAAGTCGGCGATGCCCCGGCCGTCCCCGGCGCCGGCCGTTGTTACCGTCGCGTGCGCGATGCCGGACCGCACCTGTAGGTCCAAACCGCAGGCCCGGAGACCCCCTGTGCCACGTTTCTGGCCGTCTCCGGCGAAGTGCCGCCATGGGAGAGGCTCGTAGGAGCTCTCTCCGGCACCCGCCTACGTGGCACCGCCCCGGGGCCACCCGCTGGGTCGCTGACCAGTGGCCCAATGGCCCCCCTGGCCCAATGACAGCCGGGGCCCATCCCAGAACGTTTAATAATAATAAAAAAGAATAAAATAATAATAATAATAATAAAAATAATAACTTAATTAATAAAAACTAATAAATAAATAAATAAAGAAAATAAAAATAAAGATAAAAGTAATTAATTAATTAATTAAGTTAATTAACCCTGATTAAATTAATCTAATTAATTAGATAGTTAATTAAACAGTAACTATTTAGCTAACCCTAATTAACCTAATCAGAGAATGACAGGTGGGTCCCACTGGACCCACATGTCAGTTTGACTTAGTCAACCCCAGTTGACTGCTGATGTCAGCATGACATCATGCTGATGTCATAAATCCATTTTCGAATTAAATTAAATAATTAATTAAATTCCAGAAATTAATAAAATCTTTAGAAAATCATATCTTTTAATCTGTAACTCGGATTAAAATATTTTCAACATGAAAGTTGCTCAGAACGACGAGACAAATCCGAATACGCAGTCCGTTCGTCCACCACACCTCCCTAACCTATCGAACTAGCAACTTTCCCCCTCCGGTCCGTTTGTCCGAAAACGCGAAACACCGGGGATATTTTCCCGGATGTTTTCCCCCTTCGCCGGTATCACTTACTACCGCGTTAGGGCATACCTAGCACCGCGTTTTGCCTCCTTATGCTTTGTGATGCTTTGATTGCTCCGTATTTACTGTTGCTTCCCCCTCTTCTCTCCGGTAGACTACGAGACCGACACTGCTGCTGCCCAGTTCGACTACGGAGTTGACGACCCCTCCTACTTGCCAGAGCAACCAGGCAAGCCCCCCCTTGATCACCAGCTATCGCCTATTCTTCTCTATACTGCTTGCATTAGAGTAGTGTAGCATGTTACTGCTTTCGGTTAATCCTATTCTGCTGCATAGCCTGTCATTGTTGTTACAGTTGTTACCCTTACCTGCTATCCTACTGCTTAGTATAGGATGCTAGTGTTCCATCAGTGGCCCTACACTCTTGTCCGTCTGCCATGCTATACACTGGGCCGTGATCACTCCGGGAGGTGGTCACGGGTATATACTATATACTTTATATACATGACGCATGTGGTGACTAAAGTCGGGTCGGCTCGTTGAGTACCCGCAAGTGATTCTGATGAGGGGGGTTGAAAGGACAGGTGGCTCCACCCCGGTAGAGGTGGGCCTGGGTTCCTGACGGCCCCCGACTGTTACTTTATGGCAGAGCGACAGGGCAGGTTGAGACCGCCTAGGTGAGAGGTGGGCCTGGCCCTGGTCGGCGTTCGCGGATACTTAACACGCTTAACGAGATCTTGGTATTTGATCTGAGTCTGGCCATTTGGTCTATACGCACTAGCCATCTACGCGGGAGTAGTTATGGGTATCCCGGCGTCGTGGTATCAGCCGAAGCCTTCTTGACGTCAGCGACTGAGTGGCGTGCGCCGGATTGGACTGGAACGCCACTAGGCTAGGTCTGCTTCCGGCCGCGTACGCAACGTGCAGGTGTGCATAGGGCGATGGGCCCAGACCCCCGCGCGCATAGGTTTAGACCGGCGTGCTGACCTCTCTGTTGTGCTTAGGTGGGGCTGCGACGCGTTGATCTTACGAGGCCGGGCATGACCCAGAAAAGTGTGTCCGGCCAAATGGGATCGAGCGTGTTGGGTTATGTGGTGCACCCCTGCAGGGAAGTTTATCTATTCGAATAGCCGTGTCCCTCGGTAAAAGGACAACCCGGAGTTGTACCTTGACCTTATGACAACTAGAACTGGATACTGAATAAAATACACCCTTCCAAGTGCCAGATACAACCCGGTGATCGCTCTCTAACAGGGCGACGAGGAGGGGATCGCCGGGTAGGATTATGCTATGCGATGCTACTTGGAGGACTTCAATCTTCTCTCTTCTACATGCTGCAAGATGGAGGCTGCCAGAAGCGTAGTCTTCGACAGGATTAGCTATCCCCCTCTTATTCTGGCTTTCTGTAGTTCAGTCCACTGATATGGCCCTTTACACATATACACATGCATATGTAGTATAGCTCCTTGCTTGCGAGTACTTTGGATGAGTACTCACGGTTGCTTTTCTCCCTCTTTTCCCCTTTGTATACCTGATTGTCGCAACCAGATGCTGGAGTCCAGGAGCTAGAGATCCCGAGGATGATTCTACATGGAGTTTGGCTTCGAGGAGTAGTTAGGAGGATCCCAGGCAGGAGGCCTGCGCCTCGTTCGATCTGTATCCCAGTTTGTGCTAGCCTTCTTAAGGCAAACTTGTTTAACTTATGTCTGTACTCAGATATGATTGCTTCTGCTGACTCGTCTATGATCGAGCACTTGTATTCGAGCCCTCGAGGCCCCTGGCTTGTATTATAATGCTTGTATGACTTATTTATGTTTTAGAGTTGTGTTGAGATACCTTCCCGTGAGTCCCTGATCTTGATCGTACACCTTTGCGTGCATGATTAGTGTACAGTCAAATCGGGGGCGTCACAGAACGAAACGAATCCGAAAACATACCGATACTTGTTGAAGAAAGAGGGGATGCCTTCCGGGGCATCGCCAAGCTTAGACACTTGAGTCTCCTTGAATATTTTCTTGGGGTTCCTCGGGCATCCCCAAGCTTGAGCTCTTGCCTCTCTTCCTTCTTCTCACATCGAGACCTTCTCGATCATCGAACACTTCATCCACACAAAACTTCAACAGAAAACTCGGTAAGATCCGTTAGTATAATAAAGCAAATCACTACTCTAATTACTGTTGCAAACCAATTCATATTTTGTTTTGGCATTGTAGCTACTGTAATTTAACTTTTTCATGGCTTAATCCACTGATATAAATCGATAGTTTCATCAAAACAAGCAACCTATTCATCAAAAACAGAATCTGTCTAAAACAGAACAGTCTTTAATAATCTGAACATTAACCATACTTCTGGTACTTGAAAAATTCTGACAAAATTAGGAAAAATAACGAATTTATATAGAAAGACAGTGCAAAAAGAATCAGAACCATTTGACGTTCCAGTAAAAAATGTAAAATTGCGCACTACAGCCAAAGTTTCTGTCCTGCACCGTACAAACCAACAAGCATTGTAAACATCCTAAAGGCAAACCTTGGCACATTATTTTTATAATACAATGGAATTGTACAAGGGGATAATTATTTTTGTTGAAAAGTTTCTGTAATTAAGATTCACAAAGTTTCCATGGGCCTGAACAAAGTTCAAGGACGTCTCCCACTTTCACAATGCTCGTCTATCTCACTTTCACTTTTCTTTTTGAAAAGTTTTGGGCCCCCCTCTTTATTTTTTTGTTTTTTAAATTTATAAAAGCACACAACATAAATAAATGACTCTCTAAAACTTCCGGGTTGTCTCCCTGGCAGCGCTTTCTTTAAAGCCATTAAGCTAGGCATATAGTGCTCAAGTAATTGATCCACCCAGATCCCAAGGTATATCAAAGCCAATTTTAATTAACAATGATTTGTAATTTAGTAGTGAGCACAAAGTAACATATATTAAGCAACAACGAAGTCTAACTCTCTTCCTATGCATCGGCATGTCATAAAAGAACAATTCATGCGTAAAGGCCAATGCATAGTATAAACAGTTTCTTGAAATTTTGTCATGTGGGAAATATAGAGAGGTGGAGATATAGTTCCTCTCTCATAATAATTGCAAGTAGGAGCAGCAAGCACATGCATATTATATCTATCAAAATCATCATGTGTAATAGTAAAAGGCAACCCATCAATATAATCCTTAATAAGTGCAAACTTCTCCAATATAGTGTAGTCGGGAGAATTCAAAAAGATAATAGGACTATCATGTGTGGGTGCAATAGCAACAATTTCATGTTTAACATAAGGAACTATAGCAAGTTCATCTCCATAAGCATAATTCATATTGGCATCTTGGCCACAAGCATAGCAAGCATCATCAAAAAGGGATATTTCAAGAGAATCAACGGGATCATAACAATCATCATAGCAATCGTCCTTCGGTAAGCACGAAGGGAAATTAAACAATGTATGAGTTGAAGAGTTACTCTCATTAGAAGGTGGGCACGGGTAGCTAATCCGCTCTTCCTCCTTTTGTTCTTCGCTCTCCTCATCATCTTTTTCATCCAATGAGCTCACAGTTTCATCAATTTCTTCTTCCATAGACTCCTACAAAATATTAGTCTCTTCTTGGACAGCAGAGGAGTCCTCTATATATGGTTTAACATAGGCATTAGAAACATAATTATCATAACAATATTCAAGTATGGCAAAATTTTGAGATTTGTAAAAGGTGGCATCATACGTTTCAATCAAAGAAGCAATTTCATAAGCACCCTTAAAAGCAACAAATTCTTCAATTTGTTGAACATCATAGTAACTATAAACACCCTTAGCATACGAAGATACGATTCCATTATCGATAAACTTACATTTGTAGGGAAGGTGTTTCTTAGGGTTTTCAGAACAACAAGTGACATCATATATTTCACATAAATTCCAGGCATAGCATTGCAAACGATGAATTTGATCCAGTAAAAGTTTCCCTCTTTTAGATATGCGGTGTCGCACATAACAAGCATGCTCATCTAAAGATTTGCCCTCAACTAAGCTAGTTGGGGTTTCAGCACGAGCACAAAGGGATCGAAGATGATCCAAGTAAAAAGCTTCAGGAGTGTGATAGATTTTGAGTGGTTCTTCAACCATTGGTTCAGTAGGTACAACTATTTTTTTTGGTATTTTGCATTTCCTACCCATAACTAAAGATAGAAAACAACTAAGAACAACAAATAAAAATTACTTAGTGATAAACCAAACAAGCACACACGAGAATATTCACCCCACGCTATTGCTCTCCGGCAACGGCGCCAGAAAAAGGTCTTGATAACCCACAATTATAGGGGATCAATTGTAGCCTCTTTAGATAAGTAAGAGTGTCGAAACCAACGAGGAGCTAAAGATAGAACAAATATTCCCTCAAGTTCTATCGACCACCGATACAACTCTACGCACGCTTAACGTTCGCTTTACCTAGAACAAGTATAAAACTAGAAGTACTTTGTAGGTGTTGTTGGATAGGTTTGCAAGAATATAAAGAGAGCGTAAATAAAAGGTAGGGGCTGTTTAAGTAAAGACACAATAAAGTAAATATAGCGAGTGTGGAAAAGTGGTGGTAGGAGTTGCGAAATTGTCCCTAAGCAATTGACTACTTTACTAGACCGATAGCAAGTTTTATGTGGGAGAGGCCACTGCTAGCATGTCATCCCTGACTTGGAATTCTATGCACTTAGGATTGGAACTATTAGCAAGCGTCCGCAACTACTAACTTTCATTAAGGTAAAACCCAACCATAGCATTAAGATATATTGGTCCCCCTTCAATCCCGTATGCATCAATTTCTATGCTAGGTTGAAGCTTCTGTCACTCTTGCCCTCCAATACATAGTCGTATCAACATACAACTAACCCTATGGTGTGATCCACGTGCGCGCTCATATGATGGGCACCAAAGGATAGCAACATAACTACAAGCAAATTAAATCAATCATAGCAATTCATCAACCACCGATAGGACAACGAAAATCTACTCAGACATCATAGAATGGCAACACATCATTGGATAATAATATGAAGCATAAAGCACCATGTTCAAGTAGAGGGTACAGTGGGTTGCGGGAGAGTGGACCGCTGTAGATAGAGGGGGGAAGGTGATGGAGATGTTGGTGAAGATGGCGGAGGTGTTGGTGTAGATCGCGGTGATGATTGTGATGGCCACGGCAGCGTTCCGGCGCCACCGGAAGAGAGGGGGAGAGGGGTCCCCTTCTTCTTCTTCTTCTTCTTCCTTTACCTCCTCCCTAGATGGGAGAAGGGTTTCCCCTCTGGTCCTTGGCCTCCATGGCATGGGAGGGGCGAGAGCCCCTCCGAGATTGGATCTATCTTCTCTGTCTCTCTCTGTTTCCGCGTTCTCGTCGTCTGCCCTTTCACCGTTTCGTATATATATGGAGATCCATAACTCCGATTGGATTGAAACCTTCGCCCATATTTTTCTCCGAAAATTAGCTTTCTTGCGGCCAAAGAAGAGCAGCAACCGCCTTACGAGGGGCCCACGAGGGTCAGGGGTGCGCCCAGGGGGGTGGGGCGCGCCCCCCTGCCTCGTGCCCCCCTCGGGCACCGTCTCACGTTGATTCTTTCGCCCATATTTTCCAAATATTCCAAAAATATTCTCCGTCCGTTTTTATCCCATTTGGATTCCGTTTGATATGGGGTTTCTGCGAAACATAAAACATGCAACAAACAGGAACTGACACTGGGCACTGGATCAATATGTTAGTCCCAAAAATAGTATAAAAAGTTGCCAGAAAGTATATGAAAGTTGTATAATATTGGCATGGAACAATCAAAAATTATAGATACGACGGAGACGTATCAGACAACTTCAAGGCATGTGGAGTTGATACATTTGTTGCCCAGAAGCTCACCAAGTGGAATGATGAGCTGATCATGCAGTTTTACTCCACTGCCCACTTCTACCCAAATGGAAAGATCATTTGGATGTCTGAAGGTACAAGGTATCAATCTTCTATTGAAGAATGGGCTCAGTTGATCAATGCTCCAGAAGAAAGTGAGGATGACTTGGATGTTTATGCTGAAAAGAAGAAAGACCACAACACAATGGCCAACATGTACAGAGAGATCCCAGATGATGCTTTGGATACTCATAAGTTTGGATCTGTCCACTTCTTGTTGTCTGGTCTGCCAACCATCAACTGGATCCTAAGGCACACACTGCTACCCAAGTCAGTTGACCACAAGATGATTAGAGGATATGCTATCAACTTGCTACATTTGTTTGATGTGCCTCAAAAAATTCAAAGTCATGAGTCTGATTGTGGAGACAATCAAGAGGACAACAGCTGATCAGAAGAGAAGTTGTGGGTATGCCCCACACATTCAGGATCTCATCAACTCCAAGATGGGCAAAGGGAAATATCTGCAAGACAAGGAGCACCTGCCCATCTACCCTGAATTTGAAGACAACACAGTTGTCATGAATGAGAATGAACCATCTTCAGCTCAAGCACATGAGAAGAGAGAGAAGGCAAAGGCAGAGAAAGCTACAAAGATGCCAACTGTTGAAGAGGCATCTCAAGTGTTCTTGAAATCCAAGCAAGATCAACTTGGATATCTGATCCAATCCACTTTGAGGATTGAGAAGGGCTTGGCCACCCTGACTCAAAACCAGGAGAGTTTGGAGAGCATCATTGAGCAGAAGTTCTATGATTTGGATGTCAAGGTAACTGAGATCCAAACTGCAGTTGAGCAGCTGCAGGAGGAAGCAGAGGAGAAGAAGGGCAAGTCTACTACATATGCTTTTGCTAGAGTGCCCAGAAGCCAGAGGTCTGCTGCAGTGCTAGTCACAGATACTAGAGCTACAACATCAGCTCCAGCAGCTACAGCCTCAGTGCCACCAGCTCCAGCAGCCACTCCACCAGCTCCAGCTACATCAACAGAATCTTTCGTCCTTGGAGTCATCTCTACACCACCTACCGAAGATCAAGCCTGAGAGTCGTTTAGCACTATGCATTTTTGAACTTTTTGGTAACTTGTTGCCAAAGGGGGAGAAAAATGTATAGATCATAGGCTTCGAGAGAGAGTGTTATTTTTATCTCTCTTGCTATTTTGGTTGAAACTTTTTTATTGTGTGCTTGTGTGAGATACTTTGTGTGCTTGTGAGATACTTGTTTGATCATGTGTTTGATCATGTGCTACCCTTAATGCTTGTTGGATGATATTATCTCTTATATCCTTATATGATCATTCACTTGCTTGGTGATGAGTGCATGCTTTTAACTTCTATCATTTTGAGCGCTCCACCAAGATGTATGTGACATGGAAGAGTAACCCATGATCCTAATCGATTGTGCATTTGCATTCAAAAGCAAATTTTAAATAATGCACAAATTTAGGGGGAGCTCTTGCTTATCACATACTTCTCAAAGCGACGATGTTTTTCAATCTTATTTTCATTTGTCGAAGCTTTGATCTATATGTTGTCATCAATTACCAAAAAGGGGGAGATAGAAAGTGCAACTATCCCTGGGTGGTTTTGGTAATTCCTAACAACATATAGCTCATTGAGCTAATGCTATTTCAAGATAAACATTTCAGGAAAGCTCAATGGTTGGCATGGCATGGACGAGAAAAGTGGACCCCTCAAAATGCTAAGGACAAAGGATTGGCTCAAGCTCAAAGAACAAGACTCTACATTTTCATTTTAGTGATCCAAGATCACATTGAGTCCATAGGAAAAGCCAATACTATCAAGAGGGGGTGAGGTGTTGCTTAATGAGTTTCTTGCTCAAAGTGCTTAGTGATATGCTCCAAAAACCCTCAACTACTTTATCACATCCACATATGTCCCAAACCAAAAGTCAAACTCGGCCCCACCGAAACTTTCTATCCGGCGCCACCGAGTTCAATTGACATAGACACTGCCAAAAACCCTAGTCTTTTCAGTCTCATCGATAGGGATCTCGCTCTCACCGAGATGGGATTGTAATCTCTCCGTTTCCCTTCGTAACGTTTCGGTCAAACCGAGATGAGCGATCGGTCCCACCGAGATTGCAATGCAAACACTCTGTTTCCCTTTCGTAACGTTTCGGTCCAACCGAGATGAGCGAATCGGTCCCACCGAGTTTGCCTGACCAACTCTCTGTTTGACTATTATCAAAATCGGTCTCACCGAGTTTGTGTAATTGGTCTCACCGAGATTACGTTATGCCCTAACCCTAACGAAATCGGTCTCACCGAGTTGACGTGTCGGTCCCACTAAAAATCCTAACGATCACATTATGAACTAAATCGGTCTGACCGAGTTTAACGATTCGGTCCCACCGAGTTTGGTAAATTGTGTGTAACGGTTAGATTTTGTGTGGAGGCTATATATACCCCTCCACCCACTCTTCATTCGTGGAGAGAGCCATCAGAACATGCCTACACTTCCAACATACATTTTCTGAGAGAGAGAACCACCTACACTTGTGTTGAGGTCAAGATATTCCATTCCAACCACATAAATCTTGATCTCCAGCCTTCCCCAAGTTGCTTTCCACTCAAATCATCTTTCCACCAAATCCAATCCTATGAGAGAGAGTTGAGTGTTGGGGAGACTATCATTTGAAGCACAAGAGCAAGGAGTTCATCATCAACACACCATTTGTTACTTCTTGGAGAGTGGTGTCTCCTAGATTGGCTAGGTGTCACTTGGGAGCCTCCGTCAAGATTGTGGAGTTGAACCAAGGAGTTTGTAAGGGCAAGGAGATCGCCTACTTCGTGAAGATCTACCCGAGTGAGGCAAGTCCTTCGTGGGCGACGACCATGGTGGGATAGACAAGGTTGCTTCTTCATGGACCCTTCATGGGTGGAGCCCTCCATGGACTCGCGCAACCGTTACCCTTCGTGGGTTGAAGTCTCCATCAACGTGGATGTACGATAGCACCACTTATCGGAACCACGGATAAAAAATCTCCGTGTCAACATTGCGTTTGCTCCCTCAATCTCCTCCCTTTACCTTCATATGCAATTGTTTTACTTTCCGCTGCTATACTCTTAGAATTGCATGTGTAGGTTGATTGCTTGACTTGTGCTAAGTTGCAAAAATCTGCCAAGAACTAAAATTGGGAAAAGTCTAGATTTTTAATTGGTCAAGTAGTCTAATCACCCCCCTCTAGACATACTTTCGATCCTACAGTTGTCATTTGATGAACGGGATCACATCATTAGATAATGATGTGGTGCTCTACAGGTGTCTCCGATGGTACTTGTTGAGTCGGCATAGATCGAGATTAGGATTTGTCACTGCGATTGTGGGAGAGGTATCTCTGGGTCCTCACTATAAGCCTTGCAAGCAATGTGACTAATGAGTTAGTTGCGGGATGATGTATTACGGAACGAGTAAAGGGACTTGCCGTTAACGAGATTGAACTAGGTATTGAGATACCGACGATCGAATCTCGGGCAAGTAACATACTGATGACAAAGGGAACAACATATGTTGTTATGCTGTTTGACCGATAAAGATCTTCATAGAATATGTAGGAAGCAATATGAGCATCCAGGTTCCGCTATTGGTTATTGACCGGAGATGAGTCTCGGTCATGTCCACATAGTTCTCGAACCCGTAGGGTCCGCACGCTTAACGTTCGGTGACGATTTGTATTATGAGTTATGTAATTTGATGACCAAAGTTTGTTCGGAGTCCCGGATGAGATCGGGGACATGACGAGGAGTCTCAAAATGGTCGAGACGTAAAGATCGATATATTGGAAGGCTATATTCGGACATCGTAAAGGTTCCGAGTGATTCAGGTATTTTTTGGAGTACCGGAGAGTTACGGGAATTCGTATTGGGCCTTAATGGGCCTTACGGGAAAGGAGAGAAAGGCCTCAAGGGTGGCCGCGCCCCTTCCCCATGGACTGGTCTGAATTGGACTAGGGAAAGGGGGCGCCCCCTTCCTTCCTTCTCCTTCTCCCTTCCCCTTTTCCTATTCCATGTGGGAGGTGGAATCCTACTAGGACTAGGGAGTCCTAGTAGGACTCCACACTTTGGGCGCGCCCTATGAGGGTCGGCCTCCTCCTCCCTCCATCCTTTATATACGTGGCCAGGGGGCACCCCATAGACACACAAGTTGATTTCTTAGCCGTGTGCGGTGCCCTCCTCCATAGTTACACACCTCGGTCATATCGTCGTAGTGCATAGGCGAAGCCCTGCGTCGGTAACTTCATCATCACCGTCACCACACCGTCATGCTGACGGAACTCTCCCTCGGCCTTAACTGGATCAAGAGTACGAGGGACGTCATCGAGCTGAACGTGTGCTGAACTTGGAGGTGCCGTGCGTTCGGTACTTGGATCGGTCGAATCGTGAAGACGTACGACTACATCAACCGCGTTGTCATAACTCTTCCGCTTATGGTCTACGAGGGTACGTAGACAACACTCTCCCCGCTCGTTGCTATGCATCACCATGATCTTGCATGTGCGTAGGATTTTTTTTTGAAATTACTACGTTCCCCAACAATAAACCCCATCTTTTTATCCTCGATGGCAACAATACAATACGTGCCTTGCTGCCCCTGCTGTCACTAGGAAAGGACACCGCAAGATTGAACCCAAAGCTAAGCACTTCTCCCATTGCAAGAAAGATCAATCTAGTAGGCCAAACCAAACTGATAATTCGAAGAGACTTGCAAAGATATCAAATCATACATATAAGAATTCAGAGAAGAACCAAATATTGTTCATAGATAATCTTGATCATAAACCCACAATTCATCGCATCTCAACAAACACACCGCAAAAAGAATTACATCGAATTGATCTCCAAGAGGATCGAGGAGAACTTTGTATTGAGATCCAAAGAGAGAGAAGAAGCCATCTAGCTAATAACTATGGACCCAAAGGTCTGTGGTAAACTACCCACACATCATAAGAGAGGCTATGGTGTTGATGTAGAAGCCCTCCGTGATCGATTCCCCCTCCGGCAGAGCGCCGGAAAAGGCCCCAAGATGGGATCTCACGGGTACAGAAGGTTGCAACGGTGGAAATAGGGTTTCGTGGTGCTCTCGGATGTTTTCTGGGTATATGAGTATATATATAGGCGAAAGAAGTAGGTCGGTGGAGCCACAAGGGTGGGGGGCACGCCTACCCCCCCTGAGCACGCCTCCCTGCCTCGTGGCCGCCTCGTTGCTTCCTTGATGTCCACTCCGAGTCTCCTGGATTGCGTTTGTTCCAAAAATAACTCTCCCGAAGGTTTCATTCCTTTTGGATTCTGTTTGATATTCCTTTTCTGCGAAACACTGAAATAGGCAAAAAACAGCAATTTGCACTGGGCCTTCGGTTAATAGGTTAGTCCCAAAAATAATATAAAAGTGCATAATAAAGCCCATTAAACATCCAAAACAGATAATATAATAGCATGGAACAATAAAAAATTATAGATGCGTTGGAGACGTATCAAGCATCCCCAAGCTTAATTCCTGCTCGTCTTCGAGTAGGTAAATGATAAAAAACAGAAGTTTTGATGTGAAATGCTACCTAACATAATTTTCTAAGTAATTCTCTTAAGTGTGGCATGAATGTTCAGATCCGAAAGATTCAAGACAAAAGTTTAATATTGACATCAAAATAATAATACTTCAAGCATACTAACAAAGCAATTATGTCTTCTCAAAATAACATGGCCAAAGAAAGTTCATCCCTACAAAATCATATAGTTTGATCATGCTCCATTTTCGTCACACAAGAATGCTCTCATCATGCACAACCCCGATGACAAGCCAAGCAATTGTTTCATACTTTAGTAATTTCAAACTTTTTTCAACTTTCACGCAATACATGAGCGTGAGCCATGGACATAGCACTATGGGTGGAATAGAGTATAATGATGGGGTTGTGTGGAGAAGACAAAAAAGGAGAAAGTCTCACACTGACGCGGCTAATGAACTGGCTAGGGAGATGCCCATTAGTTGATGTCAATGCAAGGAGTAGGGATTGCCATGCAACGGATGCAGTAGAGCTATAAATGTATGAAAGCTCAACAAAAGAAACTAAGTGGGTGTGCATCCAACTTGCTTGCTCATGAATACCTAGGGAATTTGAGGAAGCTGCTACCTCTTGAGCTTGCGTTGGTTTTTCCCTTGAAGAGGAAAGGGTGATGCAGCAAAGTAGCGTAAGTATTTCCCTCAGTTTTTGAGAACCAAGGTATCAATCCAGTAGGAGACTACACGCAAGTCGCCTCGTACCTACACAAACAAATAAGAACCTTGAAACCAACGCGATAAAGGAGTTGTCAATCCCTTCATGGCCACTTGCAAAAGTGAGATCTGATAGAGATAATAAGATAAATATTTTTGGTATTTTTGCTGTATAGATTGAAAAGTAAAGATTGCAAAACAAACGACGCTAGAAATCGCTAGTTGTTGGGAGATTAATATGATGGTAAATAGACCCGGGGGCCATAGGTTTCACTAGTGGCTTCTCTCAAGATAGCATAAATATTACGGTGGGTGAACAAATTACTGTCGAGCAATTGATAGAAAAGTGCATAATTATGAGAATATCTAGGCATGATCATGTATATAGGCATCACGTCCGCGACAAGTAGACCGAAACGATTCTGCATCTACTACTATTACTCCACACATCGACCTCTATCCAGCATGCATCTAGAGTATTAAGTTCATAAGAACAGAGTAACGCATTAGGCAAGATGACATGATGTAGAGGGATAAACTCAACCAATATGATACAAACCCCATCTTTTTTATCCTCAACGGCAACAATACAATACGTGTCGTTTCCCTTTCTATCACTGGGATCGAGCAACGCAAGATTGAACCCAAAGCTAAGCACTTCTCCCATTGCAAGAAAGATCAATCTAGTAGGCCAAACCAAACTGATAATTCGAAGAGACGTGCAAAGATAACAAATCATACATAAAAGAATTCAGAGGAGATTCAAATATTGTTCATAGATAATCTTGATCATAAACCCACAATTCATCGGATCTCGACAAACACACCGCAAAGAGAGTTACATCGAATAGATCTCCAAGAAGATCAAGGAGAACTTTGTATTGAGATCCAAAGAGAGAGAAGAAGCCATCTAGCTAATAACTATGGACCCAAAGGTCTGTGGTAAACTACTCACACATCATCGGAGAGGCCATGGTGTTGATGTAGAAGTCCTTCGTGATCGATTCCCCCTTTGGCGGAGCGCCGGAAAAGGCCCCAAGATGGGATCTCACGGGTCCAGAAGGTTGCGGCGGTGGAAATAGGGTTTCGTGGTGCTCCTGGATGTTTTCGGGGTATATGGGTATATATAGGAGGAAGAAGTAGGTCGGTGGAGCCGCGAGGGGCCCACGAGGGTGGGGGGCGTGCCCAGGGAGGCAGGCGCGCCTCCCTGCCTCGTGGCCTTGTCGCTTCTTTCTTGACGTCCACTCCAAGTCCCCTGGATCATGTTTGTTCCAAAAATCACTCTCCCGAAGGTTTCATTCCGTTTGGATTCCGTTTGATATTCCTTTTCTGCGAAACACTGAAATAGGCAAAGAAAGCAATTTGCACTGGGCCTTCGGTCAATAGGTTAGTCCTAAAAATAATATAAAAGTGTATAATAAAGCCCGTTAAACATCCAAAAAAGATAATATAATAGCATGGAACAATAAAAAATTATAGATACGTTGGAGACGTATCAAGCATCCCCAAGCTTAATTCCTGCTCGTCCTCGAGTAGGTAAATGATAAAAACAGAATTTTTGATGTGGAATGCTACCCAACATAATTTTCAATGTAATTTTCTTTATTGTGGCATGAATGTTCAGATCCGAAAGATTCAAGACAAAAGTTTAATATTGACATAAAAATAATAATACTTCAAGCATACTAACTAAGCAATTATGTCTTCTCAAAATAACATGGCCAAAGAAAGTTCATCCCTACAAAATCATATAGTTTGATCATGCTCCATTTTCGTCACACAAGAATGCTCTCATCATGCACAACCCCCATGACAAGCCAAGCAATTGTTTCATACTTTAGTGATCTCAAAAAAATTTCAACTTTCACGCAATACATGAGCGTGAGCCATGGATATAGCACTATGGGTGGAATAGAGTATAATGATGGGGGTTATGTGGAGAAGACAAAAAAGGAGAAAGTCTCACATTGACGCGGCTAATCAACTGGCTAGGGAGATGCCCATCAATTGATGTCAATGCAAGGAGTAGGGATTGCCATGCAACAGATGCACTAGAGATATAAATGTATGAAAGCTCAACAAAAGAAACTAAGTGGGTGTGCATCCAACTTGCTTGCTCACGAAGACCTAGGGCATTTGAGGAAGCCCATTGTTGGAATATACAAGCTGTAAGTGCATCTAGTGCCCCTTAGTGATTTTGGTGTATTGAAGACTTATAGGTTAAGGGACTAATGCGTTTGTGAGTGTACACAGATCTATAAGTCTATGAGGAGTTTGATAATTACAGAGAAAGTCGACCCCTAAAAATGAAGTTCTTCGACTGAAGACTTTGGATTTCTGAAGACTTTCTGAAGACTTTGAAGGTGAAGAAATTGGTGTGACCTTGAAGACTTGGTATTCATTTGAGGAATATGAAGCATGAAGACTTTTGTTTTGTAGTTTCATTTTCTCTTTCTTGAGTCATAGGAAACACTGTACTGTTAAAGGGGGGTCGAGGAAATACTAAGGAAAATTTCCATGTGATGCTCAACTCAAAATCCTACACCTACCAATCCCTTCGAGTGAAGCCATTGGAAATCTCATACAGTTCAGTCATATTCTTCAGTGACAGAGACGAAGTTCTTCTAGTCTCTGAGGAATTTGTTCTGACTGAGGAGTTAGGAATTCGCCAGTGCGGATTGCCTACACAGTGAGGAACATGATATCCCTGAGGAATTTGATACTCAAATTTCCGACCGTTGATGTGTTATGCGCCAGCCGTCCCAAAATATCTACCCACCTAACGGTCATATCATTGAAGGGCATTTATGTCTTATCATGCACGGCTGCTCCCTAGGCTATAAATAGCCGCCCCCTACAACCACTAGCTGGTTGGATGCTCTGAGAGAAACTGACACTTGTCATTTAGAGCGACCCATCCTCCGAGGACTTTGAGCGAAAATCATCAAGTGAGGAAAAACCCCAAACCCAAACACCTACAAACCCAAAGTGATTGAGCATCACTGAAGAGATTGATCCTGCGTGGATCCGACACTTGTTACCTTTGAAGACTGTGCTTCTTCCAGACGGTTAGGCGTCATGGTCTAGAGCATCCAAGAGGAAATTGTGGATCGCCGAGTGATCGAGTTTGTGAAGGTTTGGAAGTCACCTGAAGACTTACCACGAGTGATTGGATGAGGTCTGTGTGACCTTAGTTCAAGGAGAATATGGTGAGGACTGTGTCGGTGGTCCTCAGGGTTTGAATATCTAGCCGCTCCAACCAGACGTACAACTGAGACAACAGTTGGAACTGGTCTACCAAATCATTGTCTTCACCAACCTAACTGGTTCTATTTCCTCAACTCTTTCATTTCCTCATTCCTGTGTTGTGCAATTGTTCATATCTGTGTTTGAAGACTTTGACTGAAGACTTTCTCAATTTGCTCAGTTCAATTTCCTCAGTCTGTTTGTCTTCATCGTGTTATCCTGTGTTTACGCTTTCTGTACTCTATGCGTGTTTTCATTTCATCATGATGACTATGCTTGTGCTTTGCTATGCATACTTGTGAGTACTTATTCCGCTGCAAGTAGTTCTTCGCTAAGGAATTTCCTCACCCACAAATTCCTCAGTGAAGAATTTATAAAAATCGCCTATTCACCCCCCTCTAGTCGATATAACGCACTTTCACAAGCCAAGTTCTATAATGAAAAATTCCCACTAGTATATGAAAGTGACAAAACAAGAGACTCTCTATCATAAAGATCATGGTGCTACTTTGAAGCACAAGTGTGGAAAAAAAGGATAGTAGCATTGTCCCTTTTTATTTCGTTTTTTGGCCTTTTTTTATTTGGCCTTTCTCTTTTTTTCCGGGACAATGCTCTATTTATGATGATCATCACACTTCTATTTATTTACAACTCAATGTTTACAACTCGATACTAGAACAAAATATAACTCTATATGAATGCCTCAGGCGGTGTACCGGGATGGGCAATGAATCAAGAGTGACATGTATGATAATTATGCATGGTGGCTTTGCCACAAATACGATGTCAACTACATGATCATGCAAGGCAAATATGACAATGATGAAGCGTGTCATAATAAATGAAACGGTGGAAAGTTGCATGACAATATATCTCGGAATGGCTATGGAAATGCCATAATAGGTAGGTATGGTGGCTGTTTTCAGGAAGATATAAGGAGGTTTATGTGTGATAGAGCGTATCATATCACGGGGGTTGGAGGCACCACGAAGTTTGCAAAAACTCTCAAGGTGAGAAAGGGCAATGCACGGTACCGAAGAGGCTAGCAATGATGGAACGGTGAGAGTGCGTATAATCCATGGACTCAACATTAGTCATAAAGAACTCACATACTTATTGCAAAATTATACAAGTCATCAAAAACCAAGCATTACGCGCATGCTCCTAGGGGGATAGATTGGTAGGAAAAGACCGTCGCTCGTCCCCGACCGCCATTCATAAGGATGACAATCAAAGAACACCTCATGCTTCAAATTTGTTACACAACGTTCACCATACGTGCATGCTACGGGACTTGCAAACTTGAACACAAGTACTTATCAAATTCACAACTACTCAACTAGCATAACTCTAATATTACCATCTCCATATCTCAAAACAATCATCAAGTATCGAACTTCTCATAGTATTCAATGCACTTTTTATGAAAGTTTTTATTATATCCAACTTGGATGCCTATTATATTAGGACTAATTTTATAGCCCAAGCAAATTACCATGCTATTCTAAAGGTCTCTAAAAATAATATAAGTGAAGCATGAGAGATCAAAAATTTCTATAAAATAAAACCACCACCGTGCTCTAAAAGATATAAGTGAAGCACTAGGGCAAAATTATCTCGCTCAAAAGATATAAGTGAAGCACATAGAGTATTCTAATAAATTTAGATTCATGTGTGTCTCTCCCAAAAGGTGTGTACAGCAAGGATGATTGTGGTAAAATAAAAAGCAAAGACTCAAATCATACAAGACGCTCCAAGCAAAACACATATCATGTTGTGAATAAAAATATAGCATCAAGTAAAGTTACCGATGGACGAAGACGAAAGAGGGGATGCCTTCCGGGGCATCCCCAAGATTAGGCTTTTGGTTGTCCTTGAATTTTACCTTGGGGTGCCTTGGGCATCCCCAAGCTTAGGCTCTTGCCAGTCCTTATTCCATAATCCATCAAATCTTTACCCAAAAACTTGAAAACTTCACAACACAAAACTCAACAGAAAATCTCATGAGCTCCGTTAGCGAAATAAAACAAACCACCACTTTAAGGTACCGTAATGAACTCATTCTTTATTTATATTGGTGTTGAACTAATGTATTCCAACTTCTCTCTGGTTCATAACCTCCGATACTAGCCATAGATGCATCAAAATAAGCAAACAACACACGAAAAATAGAATCTGTCAAAAACAGAACAGTCTGTAGTAATCTGTATCTAACGCAAACTTATGTAACTCAGAAAAATCTACCAAAATAGGAAGGCCTAGATAATTTGTTTATTGATCTACTGCAATTGGAATCAGTATTTTATCACGTTCTGGTGATTTTTAACAATTGTTTTCGTGAGCAGAAAGTTTCTGACTTTTTCAGCAAGATCAAATAACTATCATCCAAGAAGATCCTATAGGTTTTACTTGGCACAAACACTAATTAAAACATAAAACCAAATCTAACCAGAGGATAGATGAATTATTTATTACTAAACAGAAATAAAAAGCAAGAAACAAAAATAAAATTGGGTTGCCTCCCAACAAGCGCTATCGTTTAATGACCCTAGCTAGGCATTGATAATTTTAATGATGCTCACATCAAAGACAAGAATTAAAGCACAAAGAGAGCATCATAGAACACGTGATAAACACATCTAAGTCTAACATACTTCCTATGCATAGGCATTTTATAAGAAAACAAATTATCAAGGCAAGCAAAAACTAGCATATGCAAGGAAGCGGAAAGAAACAATAGCAATCTCAACATAACGAGAGGTAATTTAGTAACATGAAAATTTCTACAACCATATTTTCCTCTCTCATAATAATTACATGTAGGATCATAAGCAAATTCAAAAATATAGCTATCACAAAACATATTCTTAACACGATCCACATGTATGCAAAGTTGACACTCTTCCAAAATAGTGGGATTATCATTAACTAAAGTCATGACCTCTCCAAACCCACTTTTATCAAAAATTTCATAAGATTGAACATTCTCCAAATATGTGGGATCTAAATTTGATACTCTTCCAAACCCACTTTCAATAATATTTCAAACACTATTATCAATCTCATATTCATCATGGGGCTTAAATAAATTTTCAAGATTAAAAGAAGAATCACCCCAATCATGATCATTGCAACAAATAGTAGTCATAGCAAAACTAGCATCCCAAAGCTTAGGGTTTTGCATATTATTAGCACAATTGACATCAAGAGAATTTATAGTAAAATCATTGCAATCATGCTTTTCATCGAAGGAACTATCAAGTATGGGTGCAATAGCAACGATCTCATGTTTAACATAAGGAACTATAGCAAATTCATCTTCATAAATATTGGCATCATGGCCACAAGAATAGCAAGCATCATGTTCATATTTCAATCAAATCATAGGAATCATAATTATCTATAGATTCATGCATATCATTATTTTCTTCTAAAGCAACGGTCATTCTTTCAATAAATTCTTTGACATAGACATTATGAGCATAGTTTTCATAGAAATATTTAAGTATGTCAAAATTTTCAGATTTGTAGAGAGTAATATCATACTTTTCAATCAAAGAAGCAACTTCATAAGCACCCTTAAAAGCAACAAATTCTTCAATTTGTTCGATATCATATTAACTATAAACACCCTTTGCATAAGAAGATAAGATTTCATTATCATTAAACTCACATAGGTAGGGAAGGTGTTTTTAGGGTTCTTAGAGCAACAAGTAAAATCACAAATTTCACAAAGATTCCAAGCATAGCACAACAATCTGTTTATTTGATCCCATAAGAGTCTCCCTTTTTCAGACAAACGGTGACGCACAAAATGAGCAGGCTCATCTAAAGATTTCCCATCAACTAGGCTAGTTGGGGTTTCAGCACGAGCGCATAAGGATCGAAGATGATCCAAGTAGAACACTTTAAGTGGATCCATATCAATAGATTTTTAGCAAGCAAAGATGCAAGGAAATAGAAGGCACATGGAAACACAAATAAAAAGACATACGGGAAGAAGGCGAAGAAAAGGCAAAGGTGAAGTGGGGGAGAGGAAAACGAGAGGCAAATGGCAAATAATGTAATGCGAGGGATAAGAGTTTGTGATGGGTACTTGGTATGTCTTGACTTGACTTGACTTGGTGCACACCTCCCCGGCAACGGCACCAGAAATCCTTCTTGATACCTCTTGAGCTTGCGTTGGTTTTTCCCTTGAAGAGGAAAGGGTGATGCAGCAAAGTAGCGTAAGTATTTCCCTCAGTTTTTGAGAACCAAGGTATCAATCCAGTAGGAGACTACACGCAAGTCGCCTTGTACCTACACAAACAAATAAGAACCTTGCAACCAACGCGATAAAGGGGTTGTCAATCCCTTCACGACCACTTGCAAAAGTGAGATCTGATAGAGATAATAAGATAAATATTTTTGGTATTTTTGCTATATAGATTGAAAAGTAAAGATTGCAAAATAAACGGCGCCAGAAATCGCTAATTGTTGGGAGATTAATATGATGGTAAATAGACCTGGGGGCCACAGGTTTCACTAGTGGCTTCTCTCAAGATAGCATAAATATTACGGTGGGTGAACAAATTACTGTCGAGCAATTGGTAGAAAAGTGCATAATTATGAGAATATCTAGGCATGATCATGTATATAGGCATCACGTCCGCGACAAGTAGACCGAAACGATTCTACATCTACTACTATTACTCCACACATCAACCGCTATCCAACATGCATCTAGAGTATTAAGTTCACAAGAACAGAGTAACGCATTAGGCAAGATGACATGATGTAGAGGGATAAACTCAAGCAATATGATATAAACCCCATCTTTTTATCCTCGATGGCAACAATACAATATGTGTCGTTTCCCTTTCTGTCACTGGGATTGAGCAACGCAAGATTGAACCCAAAGCTAAGCACTTCACCCATTGCAAGAAAGATCAATCTAGTAGGCCAAACCAAACTGATAATTTGAAGAGACTTGCAAAGATAACAAATCATACATAAAAGAATTCAAAGGAGGTTCAAATATTGTTCATAGATAATCTTGATCATAAACCCACAATTCATCGGATCTCGACAAACACACCACAAAAAGAGTTACATCGAATAGATCTCCAAGAAGATCGAGAAGAACTTTGTATTGAGATCCAAACAGAGAGAAGAAGCCATCTAGCTAATAACTATGGACCTGAAGGTCTGTGGTAAACTACTCACACATCATCGGAGAGGCCATGGTGTTGATGTAGAAGTCCTCCATGATCGATTCCCCCTCCGGCGGAGCGCCGGAAAAGGCCCTAAGATGGGATCTCACGGGTACAGAAGGTTGCGGCGGTGGAAATAGGGTTTCGTGGTGGTCCCGGATGATATCGGGGTATATGGGTACATATAGGAGGAAGAAGTAGGTTGGTGGAGCCGCGAGGGGCCCACGTGGGTGGGGGGTGCGCCTCCCTGCCTCGTGGCGTCCTCGCTTCTTTCTTGACGTCCACTCCCAGTCCCCTGGATTACGTTTGTTCCAAAAAACACTCTCCCGAAGGTTTCATTCCGTTTGGATTCCGTTTGATATTCCTTTTCTGCTAAACACTGGAATAGGAAAAAAAAACAACAATTTGCACTTGGCCTTTGGTTAATAGGTTAGTCCCAAAAATAATATAAAAGTGTATAATAAAGCTCATTAAACATCCAAAATAGATAATATAATGGCATGGAATAATCAAAAATTATAGATACGTTGGAGACGTATCAGAAGCCCATTGTTGGAATATACAAGCCAAGTTCTATAATGAAAAATTCCCACTAGTATATGAAAGTGAAAAAACAAGAGACTCTCTATCATAAAGATCATGGTGCTACTTTGAAGCACAAGTGTGGAAAAAAGGATAGTAGCATTGTCCCTTTTATTTCTCTTTTTTTGGGCCTTTGGCTGTCCTTCAATTTTACCTTGGGGTGCCTTGGGAATCCCCAAGCTTAGGCTCTTGCCACTCTGTGTTCTAAAATCCTTCAAATCTTTACCCAAAACTTGAAAACTTCACAACACAAAACTCAATAGAAAATCTCATGAGCTCCGTTAGTATAAGAAAACAAATCGCCACTTTAAGGTACAGTAATGAACTCATTCTTTATTTATATTGGTGTTAAACCTACTGTATTCCAACTTCTCTATGGTTCATACCCCCCGATACTAGCCATAGATGCATCAAAATAAGCAAACAACACACGAAAAACAGAATCTGTCAAAAACAGAACAGTCTGTAGTAATATGTATCAAACGTATACTTATGTAACTCCAAAAATTCTGAAATAAACTGGTGGACGTGAGGAATTTATCTATTAATCATCTTCAAAAAGAATCAACCTAAAATAACTCACCGGTAAAAAATGGCAGCTAATCTCGTGAGCGCTAAAGTTTCTATTTTTTACAGCATGATCATAAAGACTTGACCCAAGTCTTCCCAAAGGTTCTACTTGGCACAAACACTAATTAAAACATAAAACCACATCTAAACAGAAGCTAGATTAATTATTTATTACTAAACATAAACAAAAAACAAGAAAAAAAATAAAATTGGGTTGCCTCCCAACAAGCGCTATCGTTTAACGCCCCTAGCTAGGCATAAAGGCAAGAATAGATCTAGGTATTGTCATCTTCGGTATGCAATCCATAAGTGGCTCTCATAATAGATTCATAAGTTATTTAATTTTATTTCTAGGAAAGTGTTCCATTCCTTTCCTTAATGGAAATTGGAATCTAATATTTCCTTCTTTCATATCAATAATTGCACCAATCGTTCTAAGGAAAGGTCTACCAAGAATAATAGGACATGTAGGATTGTAATCTATATCAAGAACAATGAAATCTATGGGCACATAATTCCTATTTCCAACAATAAGAATATCATTAATCCTTCCCATAGGTTTCTTAATGGTGGAATCCGCCAGATGCAACTTTAGAGAACAACCATCAAATTCACGGAAACCTAACACATCACACAAAGTTTTCGGAATCGTGGAAACACTAGCACCCAAATCACACAAGGCATAGCATTAGTGATATTTAATCTTAATTTTAATAGTAGGTTCACACTCATCATAAAGTTTTCTAGGGATAGAGACTTCTAATTCAAGCTTTTCTTCATAAGATTGCATTATAGCATCAACGATATGTTTAGTAAAAGCTTTATTTTGATCATAAGCATGAGGAGAATTTAACATGGATTGCAACGAGGAAATACAATATATTAAAGAACAATTATCATACTTAATTTCCTTGAAATCCAAAATAGTGGGTTCATTGCTATGTGAAGTTTTGACCTGTTCAATCCCACTTTTACCAATTTTTGCATCAAGATCTAAAAACTCCGAATCATTGGGACGCCTTTTAACTAAAGTTGACTCATCTCCAGTCCCATCATTATCAAGATTCATATTGCAAAAAAAAATATTTAATAGGAGACACATCAATCACTTTTAGATCTTCATCCTTATTATCATGAAAACTAGAAGAACACGCTTTCATAAAGCAATCTTTTTTAGCACGCATCCTAGCGGTTCCTTCTTTGCACTCATCAATGGAAATTCTCATAGCTTTGAGAGACTCATTGATATCATGCTTAGGTGGAATAGATCTAAGTTTCAAAGAATCTACATCAAGAGAAATTCTATCCACGTTCCTAGCCAACTCATCAATCTTAGGCAATTTTTCTTCAAGCAAAGCATTGAAATTCTTTTGCGAAATCATAAATTCTTTAACACTAGTCTCAAAATCAGAGGGCATCTTATTAAAATTGCCATAAGAGTTGTTGTAGGAATTACCATAATTATTAGAGGAATTACTAGGAAACGGTCTAGGATTAAAGTTTCCTCTATACGCGTTGTTACCAAAATTGTTCCTACCAACAAAATTCACATCCATAGATTCATTATTATTCTCAATCAAAGTAGACAAAGGCATATCATTAGGATCGGAAGAAACACTCATATTAGCAAACAACTTCATAAGTTCATCCATCTTTCCACTCAAGACATTAATCCCTTCTATCGCGTGAACCTTTTTTACTAGTAGATCTTTCGGTGTGCCATTGAGAATAGTTAACCATAATATTATCTAGGAGTTTAGTAGCTTCTCCTAAAGTGATCTCCATAAAAGTGCATCCCGCGGCCGAATCCAAAAGATTTCTAGAAGCAAAATTCTATCCAGCATAATTTTTTTGTATAATCATCCATAAATTCAAACCATGTGTAGGGTAATTACGTATCATTAATTTCATCCTCTCCCAAGCTTGTGCAATAAGTTCATGATCAAGTTGCTTAAAATTCATAATATCGTTTCTAAGAGAGATTATCTTAGCGGGAGGAAAGTACTTAGAGATAAAAGCATCTTTGCATTTATTCCATGAATCAATACTATTTTTAGGCAAAAATGAAAACCAAGTTTTAGCACGATCTCTAAGCGAAAACGGAAATAGCTTCAATTTAACAATATCAATATCAACGTCTTTCTTCTTTTGCATATCACACAAATCAACAAAGTTGTTTAGATGGGTAGCGGCGTCTTCACTAGGAAGGCCAGAGAATTGATCTTTCATGACAAGATTCAGCAAAGCAGCATTAATTTCACAAGATTCAGCATCGGTAATAGGAGCAATCGAAGTGCTAAGAAAATCATTGTTGTTGGTATTGGAAAAGTCACACAATTTAGTATTGTCTTGAGCCATCGTGACAAACAATCCAACACACAGGCACACAAGAAGCAAGCGAAAAGAGATGAACGGAAAAAGGGCGAATAAAACGGCAAAGGTGAAGTGGGGGAGAGGAAAACGAGAGGCAAATGGCAAATAATGTAATACGAGGGATAAGAGTTTGTGATGGGTACTTGGTATGTCTTGACTTGTGCGTAGATCTCCCCGGCAACGGCACCAAAAATGGCTAGTTGCAGGGAGATCAAATCTTGACTTGACTTGGCGTAAGCCTCCCCGACAAGGGCGCGAGAAATCCTTCTTGCTACCTCTTGAGCATGCGTTGGTTTTCCCTTGAAGAGGAAAGGGTGATGCAGCAAAATAGTGTAAGTATTTCCCTCAGTTTTTGAGAACCAAGGTATCAATCCAGTAGGAGGTTACACGCAAGTCACCTTGTACTTGCACAAACAAATAAGAACCTTGCAACCAACGTGATAAAGGGGTTGTCAATCCCTTCACGGCCACTTGCAAAAGTGAGATCTGATAGAGATAATAAGATAAATATTTTTTGTATTTTTATGATACAGATTGGAAAGTAAAGATTGCAAAATAAACGGCGGAAGAAATAGTTAATTGATAGGAAAATAATATGATGGAAGATAGACCCGGGGGCCGTAGGTTTCACTAGTGGCTTCTCTCAAGATAGCATAATCTACGGTGGGTGAACAAATTACTGTCGAGCAATTGATAGAAAAGCGCATAGTTATGAGAATATATAGGCATGATCATGTATATGGGCATCACGTCCGCGACAAGTAGACCAAAACGATTTTGCATCTACTACTATTACTCCACACATCGACCGCTATCCAGCATGCATCTAGAGTATTAAGTTCATAAGAACAGAGTAACGCATTAGGCAAGATGACATGATGTAGAGGGATAAACTTAAGCAATATGATATAAACCCCATCTTTTTATCCTCGATGGCAACAATACAATACGTGCCTTATTGCCCCTGCTCTCACTGGGAAAGGACACCGCAAGATTGAACCCAAAGCTAAGCACTTCTACCATTGCAAGAAAGATCAATCTAGTAGGCCAAAGCAAACTTATAATTTGAAGAGACTTGCAAAGATATAAAATCATACATATAAGAATTCAGAGAAGAACCAAATATTGTTCATAGATAATTTTGATCATAAACCCACAATTCATCGGATCTCGACAAACACACCGCAAAAAGAATTACATTGAATAGATCTCCAAGAGAATCGAGGAGAACTTTGTATTGAGATCCAAAGAGAGAGAAGAAGCCATCTAGCTAATAACTATGGACCCGAAGGTCTGTGGTAAACTACTCACACATCATCAGAGAGGCTATGGTGTTGATGTAGATACCCTCCGTGATTGATTCCCCTCCGGCGGAGCGCCGGAAAAGGCCCCAAGATGGGATCTCACGGGTACAGAAGGTTGCGGCGATGGAAATAGGGTTTCGTGGTGCTCTTGGATGTTTTCAGGGTATATGAGTATATATAGGCGAAAGAAGTAGGTCGGTGGAGCCACGAGGGGCCCATAAGGGTGGGGGTGCGCCTACCCCCTGGGCGCGCCTCCCTGCCTCGTGGCCGCCTCGTTGCTTCCTTGACGTCCACTCCAAGTCTCCTGGATTGCGTTTGTTCCAAAAATAACTCTCCTGAGGGTTTCATTCTGTTTGGATTCCGTTTGATATTCCTTTTCTGCGAAACACTGAAATAGGCAAAAAAACAGCAATTTGCACTGGAACACTAAAATTATAATAGCATGGAACAATAAAACACTAAAACACTAAAACAGATAATATAATAGAATGGAACAATAAAAATTATAGATACGTTGGAGACGTATCAACCGGCATCGTCTCGAAGGCTACTGCATGCTCTACTCCGACTACTTCGCCGACGCTCCACTGCACGACGACAAAGTATTTCGGCGCCGTTATCGAATGAGCCGAAAGCTTTTCCTCAGGATTGTGAATTCCATCCGGGAGTTGGATAGCTACTTCAAGTGCAAGAAGGATTGCACCGGTGGTGGCAGTGTTGGCAGTGTTTGGACCGAAATACTTGCGAACACCCAATGCGGAAGACACTGCTCGGATCCTAGCACAGAATGCAGCAAGATGATTTCCTGGGATGCTTGGAAGCATAGTCTGCATGCATTGGAAATGGAAGAACTGCCCATTTGCTTGGCAGGGGATGTACAAAGGCGCCAAAGGCGGTTGCAGTGTGGCACTTGAGGCGATGGCCACACAGGTCCTCTAGATTTGGCACTCCTTTGGTATGCCAGGAACTCACAATAACATCAACGTGCTGCAGTGCTCCCCTGTCTTTGCCAAGCTTGTTGAAGGTCATTTTCTTCCGGTGAACTTCGAGGTCAATGGGCGGCACTACAACAAGGGCTACTACCTAGCTGATGGCATCTATCCGAGATGGTCTACATTTGTGAAGACTATCTCAAACGCTGTGCCAGGAGGCAAGAAGTCCCACTTTGCCAAGGTTCAAGAGGCTTGCACGAAGGATGTCGAGCGGGCATTTGGTGTGCTCCAATCTCGATTTGTTGTTGTCCAGTACCGTGTTCAGACCTGGTCGAAAGATCAAATGTGGGAGATCTTGACTTGCTGTGTCATCTTGCACAACATGATCATCGAGAGCGAGCAGGAAGAGCCAGTGTTTGACACTGAACCATACTACATGCAGGGTCCTCTAGCTGAAGTTGATCACCAGCTACCGGCAACCTGGACTGCCTACCTCAATATGCGTCAGGAGATCCAAGACCCACAGGTGCATCATCAACTGCAGCAGGATCTGGTGGAGCACCTATGGAGGATCAAGGGCGACGCCTAGCTCGACGTGTGATGAAATATGAGATTTTATTTGTTGAACTACATAATTTGTATTGAACTATTTGTTGTTGCACTATTTTGTTGAACTATTTGATTTTCTATGATGAACGATGTGATAAAATAATTATTTATGTTGAGAATTCAACGCCGAACCACGCCGAATATGGGCCGATTCTCGCCGATATCGGGCCATTTTTCACCGAAAATGGGTCGAAAAGCGGCCAGGAATGGGCCGATATCGGCGCCTGGGGGTGACGGCTAGATGCCCAACCGCCCCCAGAGCCGATTCTACCACCGGCTCACCCCAGGTGGCGATTTTTATGCCTCCTGGGGGGGCCAACGGCTGGAGATGCTCTTAGCACTATGAAGATTCATTTGGCCTCGGATTGCAAGATTGTTATTGATGACATCGCAAAGGAAGGACTGGGAGCTCATGCATCTATCACCAAGGAGATCGTAGGGCGTTCTAAATTATTTCTGGAATGTCATTTCACTCATGAGCATCGAAGCATCAACTTCGAAGCTCACAACCCCGCTAGCATTTTTACCGATGAGACGCCACCTGTGGCTAGGCACTCCCTTCTATACTTTATCTATACCTGGTAGCTTCGACATATCGGATGTCGGATATCGAGTGATATATTGGACGATATGTACATATATCGGAGAAAAAATGTCTAGTTTTTTCATTATTCTTGTTCAAAACATTTATTTTTAGTAAAACAAAATGTATGATGTCAATGCTTTAATATGACACATTTAGATTCCCACTTTATTAACTTCTTGATTAAGAAACTATTAAGGAAAGATTCACAAAATCCTTACCATATGATTAAAAACAATACTATATATATGCATTTGTATGAAACATTGTGCATGACTTTGATATATAATAAAGTTGTAAATGCATAATCTTATTTCACAACATTCTAATAAATAATTGTTGACATATATCCATCATTCTATATCAGTGGACATATAGGGCTAGATATCGGGCTTAGCGGTCGATATTTCGGTCTGTATCGTATGATATGTTTGAAAATTGATATTTACAAAACAGCGGAAGGCTTGGAAGATAAAGTGAGTCCATAACCTCCAACAGCATAGCTGAGTGCATGACAACGACCTATCGCACCTTTACTTGTCGTCCGAAAAGTTTGCAACATAATACGTTGCAGCCCGAAAACGGGCCAGCACATGGAATATGCTGGCAATAACACACTAGAGCAATGAACAGATAAATGCTATCACTATATGCATATATGGCCGGTGGAGGCTCTATGGTTATAAGATTTTGCGAAAAGCCAATTTTTCCCTACAACAAAGGAATAAGTTTTATTTAACTATAATTGTAGTTGAAACATCATTGAGAAGGTACCTCCAACTCAATCCCAATTAAAAGTAATTATCAACCCAACAAATTAAATTAGAGTGATGAGATACAATAGGATAATTCAAGTACTAGATAATCAAGATGTCCATAACCGGGGACACAGCTAACCATGATTAGATTGTACACTCTGCAGAGGTTTGCACACTTTTCCCCACAAGACACGATCTCCTCCGTTGGATTTCTCGCACTACATGGTGTTTGAGAAACGGATGACCGAGACACAGTCTTTCAGAAGCATTAACTCTTTACTCTGGGTGGACAGTTACACCTACTTTCCCTCTACATCTGCTAGCCCACCACTGAAAGAGGTCACACAACATACTCAACTATGCCAGAGCCCGTAATGGCTTGTGGCTGCACACAGAAGTTTGTAGCATGAAATATCTGTGGCGTACCATAGGAGGATCACACGGTATATCCCCGGGATCTCCTAGGACAACACTGGTATATCCCCAGGTGCCCAAACAAGCAATCCACCTAGATGTGTATTAAAGTTGCCACCTTAAGTTGAACCATTAATTAACAACTCACATCTGTCATGGATACACTCAAACCCAATCCACGTCTACGAGCATAGCATGGCATTATAAGCATAACGTAGAAGTAACTCCCAAGGGTTTGATAATAAAACAGGTAATAGGTTCTACCTCATCAGCTACTTCCCAATACCCACAAATTAATCACATCCTAACCATGCAGTGTTTGAGGATTGGAACTAATGCATAAAAACTGGGTATGAAAAGAGTATGATCAATGTGTTACTTGCCTTGCCGACGATCCGCAAAACCTAGAGACTCGTAGTAGCATGCTTCGCACTCCAGGAATTCTATCGCAAACAAACAAAACACACATAAGCAATCAAGCAAAGAAGCATGGGTAAACTCAAATAAGAAGATCTAACTAGAAAGTTCAACTTAAGAACTCCGGTTTGCAAAAAGAATCAAATCAAACGGGGCAACGAAACTCAAACTGCGAAAGAAACAAGATCCGATTACTAATCTGGACTAAAGTCAAATTTTATAGTACCAAAATCTTGTTCAAGTTGGTTAAACAGAAAGAGGGCTTCGAGACGAAGATCTAGGTGCTTGAATTTCCTGATTCCGATAAACGAGCGAAAAGATAAACTAAAATGAAAATCGGGTTAGAAATCGCGATAGAAAATAATCGCGAAAACCCGAGAAAAAGAAAAACTGACGAACAGGCTAACAAACGAACGTTGGCTATTTGTAACTAACGGACGAAAACCATTCGTTAAAACGAATGTACGGACGAA
Source organism: Triticum aestivum (assembly GCF_018294505.1). Lineage (NCBI taxonomy): Eukaryota > Viridiplantae > Streptophyta > Magnoliopsida > Poales > Poaceae > Triticum > Triticum aestivum. The sequence continues at coordinate 464,208,861 of NC_057802.1, read as the reverse complement.
CGTCCGCTATTTAACTATACCAAAAAAACCAAAACAAAAACCGATCTATTCTAAAAAAACGAAAGTAGGGTTTTCGAAATAAAACCGAACAGTTAAAAAAAACCGACGGCTACCTCGAAATCCGGCGGGTCGGTGGACGGCGGCGCGGCTCCGGTGGCGTAAGGCGACGGCGGCTAGCGGGCGGCGGCGGCGGTGCGCTAGGGTTTGGGGAGGCGCGGGCGTTGGGGTGGGTTGCGGGGCTGGCGGCCTCGGCTTAAAAAGGCCGGGCGGGCGGAGTCCCGGTCGGGTACGGCCCGGAGTCGGTTTCCTTATTTTAAATATTCCGACGTGCAGAAAAAGAAAGAAAAAAAAATACTAAACGGACTCCAAAAATCCTGAAATAAATTTTCCCTGTCCCCTAAAAATCTACCGGACAAGGTGAACATTTATTTAGGACTCTAATGCAACTTTGAAAAACGCATATTTTTCCTATGCAAATAAAATAGCAATAAAATCCCAAAAAAATATTTATTTGTTTTTAATATTTTCCTCCAACATTTCATTTATTTTGGAGAAGTCATATTATCTCCTCTCTTATATTTTAATATGAAATATTTTTGAAGAGAAAAATAATAAAACAAATGATCCTCGTTTCGATATTTGAAAAAAATTTCAAACATGAAAACGATGAAATCCCCAACTCTCTCCGTGGGTCCTTGAGTTGCTTAGAATTTCGAGGATCGTGAGACGAAATGCAATAAAAACATGGTATGCATGAATGACCTATGTATAACATTCCAAATTGAAAATTTGGGATGTTACAAACCTACCCCCCTTAAGATGAATCTCGCCCTCGAGATTCGGGTTGGCTAGAAAATAGGTGAGGGTGATCCTTCCATAGGTCTTCCTCTCGTTCCCAGGTGGCTTCATCCTTAGTATGGTGGCTCCACTGAACTTCGCAGAATTTGATAACCATACTGCAAGTGACTCGGGTGGCAAACTCAAGAATCTTGACTGGTTTCTCCTCGTAGGTCAAATCGCTATCCAGCTGAATCGCTTCCAGTGGCACTGTATCTCTCAGACGGATATCAGCCATCTCTGCGTGGCACTTCTTCAACTGAGAAACGTGGAACACATAGTGAACTCCTGACAAACCTTCGGGCAATTCCAACTTGTAAGCAACTTCTCCCATACGTTCCAAAACCTTGTATGGTCCCACAAAACGTGGTGCTAACTCTCCCTTAACTCCAAAACGCTTAACTCCTCAAAGAGGTGATACTCGCAGATACGCTCTGTCTCCGATTTCATAGACTACCTCCTTGCATTTTGAATCTGCATAACTCTTCTATCGGGACTGTGCTACCTTCAGTCTATCTCGAATCAGCTTAACCTTCTCTTCAGATTCCTGAATCAAATCTGGTCCAAACAACTGGCGGTCTCCAACTTCATCACACATCAACAGTGTTCGGCATCTCCTTCCATACAGGGCTTTGAACGGTGCCATCTTCAAACTGGCCTGGTAGCTGTTGTTGTACGAGAACTCCGCATAGGGCAAGTTGTCATCCCAACTAGATCCATAATCCAATGCACAAGCTCTCAACATGTCCTCCAGAATCTGATTGACTCTCTCAGTCTGTCCATCTGTCTGTGGGTGAAAAGCTGTACTGAACTCTAGTCTGGTTCCCAAGGTGTGGTGCAGCTGGTGCCAAAACTTGGAGGTAAACTGTGTTCCTTTATCTGATACGATGGTCCTCGGAACTCCATGTAGACATACGATCCTGGTCATATATATCTTGGCCAACTTCGCACTTTTATAGGTGGTTTTCACTAGGATAAAGTGGGCTACTTTGGTCAAGCGATCCACTACTACCCAGATAGAATCATCCTGATCGGGTCCTGGGCAATCCGGTGATAAAATCCATGCCAAGCTTATCCCACTTCCACTCGGGTATCGGCATAGGCTGCAGTAATCCTGCTGGCTTCTGATGTTCTGCCTTCACTCTCTGACATACATCACATACGGCTACATACTCGGCAATATATTTCTTCATTCCAGTCCACCAGAAATGCTCCTTCAAATCCAAATACATCTTCGTGTTTACGGGGTGTATCGAGTATGGCGAGTCATGAGCTTCCTGAAGTATCAACTTCCCGATCTCTGCATTATTGGGCACATATATACGGTCCTCAAACCATAAGGTGTCGTGCTTATCCTCACGAAACCCTTTGGCTTTCCCTTCACTCATCTTCTCCTTTATCTCGGCAATCTCCTTGTCATCCTTCTGAGCTTCTCATATCTTTCCCAACAATGTAGACTGAACTTCCATTGCTGCAACAAAACCTCTAGGAACAATCTCCAAACGAAGCTCCCTGAGATCTTCTGCTAACTCCTTGGGCATTCCTCTGCTCACGAGGGTGTTGACGTAACTCTTACGGCTCAAAGCGTCTGCTATGACATTGGTCTTTCCCGGGTGATAATGCAACTTCATGTCATAATCCTTTATGAGCTCCAACCATCTCCTCTGCCTGAGGTTCAGCTCCTTCTGAGTAAAAATGTACTTCAAACTCTTGTGATCTGTGTATACATTGCAACGGTTTCCGATGAGAAAATGTCTCCAGGTCTTGAGCGCGTGCACCACAGTTGCTAACTCCAAATCATGTGTGGCATAATTCAATTCGTGTGGTTTAAGTTGTCGTGAGGCATACAAAACAACTCTCCCGTCTTGCATAAGTACTCCTCCAAGTCCTAAGCGAGAGGCGTCGCAATACACTTGGAAATCCTTGCGTATATCCGGCAGAATCAGCACTGGGGCTGTAGTCAAACGTTTCTTCAATTCCTGGAAACTTGCTTCACATTCATCAGTCCAATGGAACTTAGTGTCCTTCTTCAACAATGCCGTCATAGGCTTTGCAATCTTAGAAAAATTCTCAATAAATCTCCGATAGTATCCTGCGAGTCCAAGAAAACTGCGGATCTCTCCAACTGAGGTGGGTGCCAACCACTCAGTGACTGACTGGACCTTGGTGGGATCCACTGCTATACCTTCTCCTGATATAACATGTCCAAGAAATCCCACTTCCTTCAACCAAAACTCACATTTGTTGAACTTGGCATATAACTGATGTTCCCCGAGCTTCTCGAGAACCAAACGCAAATGTTCCTTGTGCTCCTCTTCATTCTTCGAGTATACCAAGATATCATCTATAAACACCACGACAAATTTATCCAAGAACTCCATGAACACCTTGTTCATCATACTCATGAAATAGGCAGGGGCGTTAGTCAGTCCAAAGGACATAACCGTAAACTCATGTAGCCCGTACCTTGTGGTGAAGGCTGTCTTAGGTATATCCTTTTCCCTAATCTTCAGCTGGTGATATCCTGATCGTAGATCAATCTTCGAAAACACCTTAGCACCTTGCAACTGGTCAAACAAATCATTGATCATTGGTAGTGGGTACTTTGGTCTTGATTGTTACTTCATTCAACGCACGATAATCAACAACCATCCTTAACGATCCATCCTTCTTCTCAACCAAGAGCACTGGGGCTCCCCATGGTGATGAACTTCGTCGGATGTAACCTTTCTCCAATAACTCCTTAATCTGCTTCTTGATCTCTTCTAGATCATTTGCGGGCATCCGGTAGGGTCTCTTTGATATTGGACCGGTGCATGGCAATAGCTCTATCAGAAACTCGATGTCTCGATCTGGCGGCATGCCTGGTAACTCCTCTGGAAAAACATCTGGGTAATCCTTCACTACAGGCACTTCCTCCTGAACAACTCCCGTGAGAGAATTTACTTGGCTCCTCCTAGGCACATGCCTAGATACATACTTGATCCTTTTTCCCTCAGGGGTGGTGAGTAAAATTGACTTACTCGCGCAATCGATGTTTCCTTCATACATCGATAGCCAATCCATTCCTAGTATCACATCCAATCCTTGAGACTCCAAAATTATCAGGTCTGCGGGGAAAACATGGCCTCCAACGGTCAATGGCATCTGAAAACATCCTTGTCTTGCCATATACTCCGCTCCTGGCGAACTTACTAACATGGGTGTCCTAAGTACCTTAGTGGGCAACTTATACTTATCCACGAATCCCCTTGATATGTATGAATGAGATGCACCAGTATCAAAAAGAACAATTGCAGTAAAAGAGTTAACCAAAAACTTACCGACAACTGCATCAGGCTGCTCCTCAACCTCCTCCACGTTCATGTGGTTCACTTGTCCCCTACTGAAAGGGTTGGGCTTCTTCCCAGCGCTTCCATTGCCATTGTCGTTCTTCAATTCTGGACAATCGTTGGCGTAGTGTCCAGTCTTCCCGCACTTGAAACAAGTAATGTGACTTTGATCCTTCTTGGCGGGTGTGGCTGGGTTAGAGCAGTTCTGATTACTGCCTACTCCATTCCCATTTCCATTCTTGGGGCCACTGTGATTATGAGAACTTCATTGTGGGTGTGGCCTCCATGGTTATGGACAAGTCCTCCCGAGTTCGGGGCGAAACGAGGCTTCTGCTGAGCTCCAGGATTGTACTTTCCTTGTCCATACTTCCTCTTGCGGCTCTCAGTCAGCTGCTGCATCCCTTCAATCATAAGAGCCTTATCTACCAACTCCTGGTAGTTGTTGAATGTTGCCACCATCAACTGCATGCTCATCTCATCATTGAGCCCTTCCATAAACTTCTCCTGCTTCGCGGCATCTGTGGCCACATCATCAGGGGCATAACGAGATAGCTTACTAAACTCATCTACGTACTGAGCCACAGTACGATTTCCCTGGCGTAAGTTGCGAAACTCATGCTTCTTCATGCTCATTGCTCCAGTTGAAACATGGGCTGTGCGGAAAGCTTGCTGAAACTAATCCCAAGTGATATTGGCTATGGGGAAACTGGCTGTGTAATTCTCCCACCATGAGGCTGCTGGTCCATCCAACTAATGTGCAGAAAAACGCACTTCCTCTGCATCCGTGCAACCTGTGGTGGTCAACTCCCTTCCAATCCTGCGTAGCCAGTCATCCGCAACTATCGGCTCAGTGCTACTGGAAAACACCGGCGGCTGTAACCTCAGAAAACAGGCTAAGTTGTCAACCGGAGGAGGGTTGTTGTTGTTGTTGTTGTTGTTGTTGTTGTTGCCTTGGTTCTGGACTAATATCTGCATCAAGCCATTTTGCTGCTGGATCAACTGGGTGATCTCCGGTGGGAAGACAAATCCGGTGTCACGTCTCGGAGGCATCTGATGGGTTTAGAGGGGAGAGATTAGAATAGAAAGGGGTCTAATGAGAAAGCACTACCCATATGCACATGAGACAAACACAATCATATCACTCAATCAATCAACCAAAGGCATACAAACGGTCTAGAACTATCGTTAAAGTGCTCAGACTACTACTATATACATGGGGGAATACTAGTAAACATATGGTGGTCTACTAGAAATTTTGATCGGTGGAAGACTCCATGATGTCCGCTCCAGCTTCGTCTTCAAAGTCATCATCACTATCGTCCGGGTCGGAGTCGGTATCGTCGATGATGATGTAGTTCTCCGGGCAAGTGGAATCGTCGTTCTCTCCTCCTAGCGCGGGGTCTCCCATGAATACTCCGATCTTCTTTATCAGGTCGTCATTCTTCTCCAATAGTATTGCGATTTCCTCCTCATACCCATCACGTGTAGACTTGAGTTCCTCTTCAAGCTCGGTGATCCTAGTCACTGCCTTCTTCAAATCTATCATGCCTGCGCACATCTGGTTCTCCTGGCATCGAATGTGCTGATTTAGCTCCTGGATGAATGCTGCAATGGACCTGTCCTTCCTAGTGCTGATCATCTCCCATTGCTCATCTCGGAGCCCACATATCTGGTAAATAGTATCCTTGAGATCCTTGTGGTAAACTTCTCCAATGCGTCCCATAGCAACGTGGGCTGCCATGCTCTTTCCTAGACTCTAGGTTGGGGCATCAAAGGAAAACTCTATGGGCTCAGTGACTGGCATAATGTCCTTCCTGGAACTTGAACTCGAATCATCCAGCGCTCCTCTTCTGGTAAAGTGGCGTTGTAGGTCCCGGTGAAGCTTGGTATTCCAATGTTGAGGTACCTAGTGACTTCCTTCAAGTGTCGTCCAAAAGGTGTGTCTTCATCCGGTTGTGCAAACTTGTTCCTCGAGTCCGCCATCCCAAAGAGTAGAAAATGGAGAGGAGTCAGAAATGGGTAGAGAAGAGTGACCTATGGCTTATCTTAGGGGTCGTGTCCTACATTCAGCGTGTGCTCTGATACCATCTTGTAGCGACCCGACCTCAAACGGTCAAGTCTCTGTGCTTCAGTGTCATCCCTGGATCGGTAATGCTGACACACACAGTACTCGAAGGATTTATAACAGAGTAGCAATCACACACTTATTACATCGAATGTCTCAAAAGAGAACTTATTACAATAAATATGGCTTAAGGCCATCTAATGCGAAAACAGCGGAAGGCTTGGAAGATAAAGTGAGTCCATCAACTCCGACGGCATAGCTGAGTGCATGACAACGACCTATCGCACCTTTACTCGTCGTCTGAAAAGTCTGCAACATAATACGTTGCAGCCCGAAAACGGGTCAGCACATGGAATATGTTGGCAATAACACAGTAGAGCAATGAACAGACAAATGCTATCACTATATGCATATATGGCTGGTGGAGGCTCTATGGTTATAAGATTTTGCGAAAAGCCAATTTTTTTCCTACAACAAAGGAATAAGTTTTATTTAACTATCATGGTAGTTGAAACATCATTGAGAAGGTACCTCCAACTCAATCCCAATTAAAAGTAATTATCAACCCAACAAATTAAATTAGAGTGATGAGATACAATAGGATAATCCAAGTACTAGATACTCAAGATGTCCATAACCGGGGACACGGCTAACCATGATTAGATAGTACACTCTGCAGAGGTTTGCGCACTTTTCCCCACAAGACTCGATCTCCTCCCTTGGATTTCTCGCACTACATGGTGTTTGAGAAACGGATGACCGAGACACAGTCTTTCAGAAGCATTAACTCTTTACTCTGGGTGGACAGTTACACCTACTTTCCCTCTACATCTGCTAGCCCACCACTGAAAGAGGTCACACAACATACTCAACTATGCCAGAGCCCGTCATGGCTTGTGGCTGCACACGGAAGTTTCTAGCATGAAATATCTCACGATCCCTTTGAGCCTGGGTGGTGGACCATAGGAGGATCACACGGTATATCCCCGGGATCTCCTAGGACAACACTAGTATATCCCCAGGTGCCCAAACAAGCAATCCACCCAGATGTGTATTAAAGTTGCCACCTTAAGTTGAACCATTAATTAACAACTCACATCTGTCATGGATACACTCAAACCCAATCCACGTCTACGAGCATAGCATGGCATTATAAGCATAACGTAGAAGTAACTCCCAAGGGTTTGATAATAAAACAGGTAATAGGTTCTACCTCATCAGCTACTTCCCAATACCCACAAGTTAATCACATCCTAACCATGCAGTGTTTGAGGATTGGAACTAATGCACAAAAACTAGGCATGAAAAGAGTATGATCAATGTGTTACTTGCCTTGCTGACGATCTGCAAAACCTAGAGACTCGTAGTACCACGCTTCACACTCCAGGAATTCTATCGCAAACAAACAATAACACACATAAGCAATAGAGAAAAGAAGCACGGGTAAACTCAAATAAGAAGATCTAACCAGAAAGTTCAACTTAAGAACTCCGGTTTGCAAAAAGAATCAAATCAAACGGGGCAACGAAACTCAAACTTCGAAAGAAACAAGATCCAATTACTAATCTGGACTAAAATCAAATTTTACACTACCAAAATCTTGTTCAAGTTGGTTAAACAGAAAGAGGGCTTCGAGACGAAGATCTAGGCACTTGAATCGCCTGATTCCGATAAACGAGCGAAAAGATAAACTAAAATGAAAATCGGGTCAGAAATCGCGATAGAAAATAATCGCGAAAAACCCGAGAAAAAGAAAAATTGACGAACAGGCTAACGAACGAACGTTCGCTGTCTGTAACTAACGGACAAAAACCGTTCGTTAAAACGAACGTATGGACGAACGTCCGCTATTTAACTATACCAAAAAGGTAACAAAAACCGGTCTATTCTAAAAAAACGAAACTAGGGTTTTTGAAATAAAACCGAACGGTTTAAAAAAAGGCGGCTACCTCAAAATCCGGCGGGTCGGCGGGCGGCGGGCCGGCTCTGGCGGGGCAAGGCGGCGGCGGCTAGCGGGCGGCGGCGGCGGCGCGCTAGGGTTTGGGGAGGCGCGGGTGTCGGGGTGGGCTGCGGGGCTGGCGGCCTTGGCTTAAAAAGGCCGGGCGGGCGGAGTCCCGGTCGGGTACGACCCGGAGTCGGTTTCCTTTTTTTTATATTCCAACATGCAGAAAAAGAAAGAAAAGAAATACTAAACGGACTCCAAAAACCCTGAAATAAATTTTCGCCGTCCTCTAAAAATCTACCGGACAAGGTGAACATTTATTTAGGACTCTAATGCAACTTTGAAAAACACATATTTTTCTTATGCAAATAAAATAGCAATAAAATCCCCAAAAAATTATTTATTTGTTTTTAATATTTTCCACCAATATTTCATTTATTTTGGAGAAGTCATATTATCTCCTCTCTTATATTTTAATATGAAATATTTTCGGAGAGAAAAATAATAAAATAAATGATCCTCGTTTTGATATTTGAAAAAAAATTCAAACATGAAAACGGTGAAATCCCCAACTCTCTTCGAGGGTCCTTGAGTTGGTTAGAATTTCGAGGATCGTGAAACGAAATGCAATAAAAACATGGTATGTATGAATGACCTATGTATAACATTCCAAATTGAAAATTTGGGATGTTACACACATACTAAATAAAACATGCTTTTACAAGAACTTATAAGAATAAGAACTACAAGCAAGTCCACAAAAACTTTCTTATAAGAATAAGATATTACAAGCAAGTCCTTGAAGAAATCATCACCTTCTTCCTTCTGAGTAAAAATCATCTACGACTAACATGCCCTTAGTTCTCCATGATCATTTGTGTAACTTGCTCTGTCCTTTCCATCGGCGTAGTTGGAGACCTGCAACTCCCCATGCCACACATGAAGTGGATAGATGGTTATGCAAAACTGATAGACCTATGATGTGACATGTGTAGATATCTTGAGGGGAGCACAATTATTCTAGGAATCATGGTTGTCCATAGAACTTATTGCCTTCGTCCGGTCCTTGCGACATTAATATCTTTACGTTAGCCGCCGTAGGTACGGGACAAGAAGTAGGACAAATGGGTTATCTCAATATAACGCATCTTGAGAGATAACTTTATGTGAGGGACCGCCCATCAGACATAGACCACTATATCATATACTGCAGGTACTGACTTAGCCACCACGTGGCATAATCATAAAACTTAACTCCATCCCGTGCCTGTACCGAATGAGACCGTACCTAGATGCTAGCAATCTCATCTAAAACATCACGTACTTCTCATAGTTTATTTCCTCTGTTTAGTTTAGTATTTATTTTCCGTCTCTCTAATTTAACTCTCCCTTTCTTTGTTCCTTAGTAACCTACTTAAGTGAACTATTTCCAAACTCCGGTTTGGGCGTGAGCGTACTTGTGTTAAGTGACAATGCATCTACAGGGATTATGGTGTCATCCTATTCGCTCCCCATGGGATCGACAAACCTTACTTATCACGAAATTGCTATATAGCCCTATGCACTTGTAACAAGTATGTTGGTTTTACTTCTATTTTCGTAAACAACATAAACTCACATATATTTTCTTCCAGATCCAACAACCGAGCTCTAGGAGCACATGAAATGACTCCTTTAGTGAAATCCATAGGCAAGTCAGGGGTCATAGGAGGAGAACTTGTTGTGTCGCCTTCTCTACCTTATAGATTTGTCCACCTCGTCCCCAATTAGCAGTGTGGGACTAAAGTTTCACACCTCTTGTAATACATGAATGGGCCAAGTGGGCCTATATGATTTATTCTAGGAATCATATGATTTATGTAATGGGCCTAGTACATGTAATTCCAACATTTTCTGCATCCCCAACACGAGTTCTAAACTCTTTGATTCTAGTCCCTCGTCACCAAGAACCCGATCTTGCTCTGAATCATGTGCTAAGAGTTCGCGATAGACACAATTTATGTTTAGCTTACAAAATGGAATGCTGCCAATGGTAAGGTTTTATTTCCAAAAAAAGAAATGTGATTAATTTGACTTTGTTTTAGCAAGAAACATAAAATTTTTGAGTTGTCCATGGATACACAAAGAGCACAGATGACCGTGCACCATTTACATGCTATACTATTGCATTATAGATGGGCTTTGCCCCATATAGGACAATAATTTCTGATTAATCTCTATGGTCCATTTAGGTGCATGGCAAGTGGTGGAAAATTAAGTACCTTACTGCTATAGTAGTAAGAGTGAGACATCATTATAAGGACTGCTCTACCACATGTCATTGGGAGCTTGGGAAGAGGAGTTGTACACGCGCGCTCCTCCTCCTTTGCCGCCCACTTCGACTTGCCACGCTTTGTCATGACGTGCGCACACGGCGCGGTTGCGGGAACGAGCTAAGGTTTTTTTTGTCGGCCAAGAATGGTTAATTAATTAATGAGTCGCTAACGAAAGTGCCACTGATCGAGACATTGGACCGTGGGCTGTTGGCGGACTCGGTCGTGGGCCTAAGCCCAGGCCCATCTACTCGACGACCTATATAAGGAGGCGGTGGCCTGTGGAGTGAACCCTAAATCATTCACTCCTTCCTTCACAAACCTAGTCGTCATCTACAGTTCCTGTCTCTGTGCTACTTCTGGCGGATCCCATCCCGACGATCGCGTGCACGGTTGGTCGGGAGAGCAGGTGACTCCGGAACCCTGTCACTCAAGATCCTGCCCGGGAAAACGACAATAAGGTTTTTGGGGAGCGTCTCGGCGCAACTGCTCCTGATCCTTCCCCATCTTTGTCGTCCTCTGCTTACACTACTTCCCCTGGATCGACACCATGCTCGACGGCGCTGCCCCGAAGAAGAAGAAGGCCACGGACGACGCCAAGGCTGCTGCCGCTGCCGCCACGTTGGCCTGGCCAACCGGAGGGTATGCTATGTTCACCCCTCATTTACTCGTTCATGTGCTAGCCGGATATGCTGTGTTCATAGATGTTTCGATTCTATGTACTGTACGTGCTTACATGCTTAGGTATCGGTATGAGTTGCATACTGTGATTGTCATACTTACTATTTACTTATGCATTAGATTAAACAAAAAGGTGCTGACATTTCCAACAAGCCAAAAACCTTATTTTAGGCACTTTTCGATTCAAGGCTACATCGCTACACTGAAACCAGAGAAGTTTACCAGAATGCATTTTAAGCGTTGGCAGACGAGGACCACCTTGTGGCTCACAACTGAGAACGTGTTCTGGGTCGGTGCTGTGGATCCCGCAGGAACGATTGCTCCTGAACAGGAGAAGGCGTTTAGGGAGACCACCAACTCTCTTTGTGGGAGCTATTCTTACTGTGATCGGAGACAAGTTGGTTGACGCATATCTCCATATGTGCGTTGCCAAAAACTTATGGGATGCGCTCGAATATAGGTTCGGCACAAACGATGCTGGAAGCGAACTGTATGCTATGGAGCAGTTCCATGATTACAGGATGGCTGATAACCGACCTATTCAGGACTAGGCTCATGAGATAAAGCGCATCGCTAAGGAGCTGGAGCTCCTGAAGTGTGAGTTACCGGACAAGTTTGTCGCGGGTTGCATTATTGCAAAACTCTCTCATGGATGGAGGAACTTTGCTATTTCTCTCAAGCACTTGAGACGTGAACTCTGCTGAGGACGTCGTCGGCCATCTAAGTGTTGAGCAGAACTCAAGAGCAAAGGACTCACATGTGGAAGGGGCAGAGGGTTCTTCTAGCGCCATGTGGTGCAGAAGAATTTCCACAAGTTCAAGGGAAAGAACACTGTCCAGTAGAATACTACCTTCAAGAAGAAGATTAAGAAGAAAGACAAAAAGAGAGATGTGATGCGTCTCAAACGTATTTATAATTTATGAAGTATTCATGCCATATTTACAACAATTTTATATGGTTTGGGTGCAATTTTATATGATTTTTGTGGACTAACCTATTAATTAGTTGTTGTTTTGTACATGTTTTTGGTTTTATAGAAAACCCATACCAAATGAAGTCCAAATGCCACGAAAATTTACGGTAATGTTTTTGGAACATAAGACACCCAAAGCTTCAAGGAAGGACCAGAAGACCCACGAGGCGACCACAAGCTCACCTCGCGCGCCCTGGGGGTTAGGGAGTGCTGTCCGAGCTTGTTTGCCCCTTGTAACTCCGATTGGTGTGATTACAATACTAAAAAATCCTATAAATCCAGAAAGAAACCTAGAACTTTTACGCCGCCGCCGCAAGCCTCTATATCGAAGCACATAGGTATTGAGTCACTTGATCATCCCCGTTGACATTGGGGTAATCTAGTGACAATGGGGTATTCTATTGAGTTACTTGATGTATATTTTGGTAGTCAACTTGCGGATTCCCGATGTGACATTGGGGTAATCTAGGCACATAGGTTGATACACGTTTTCATCCTACTTTCTCCGATAGAAACTTTGGTCTCATCTTTGAAGTTCTTTGTGTTAGATTGAATATTATGAATTTGAAATTGTTTTATGCATATCGAATAATTAACTCACGGATATTTGTGGTGACATTGGAGTATCTAGGTGACATTAGAGTTGATTGATGCATATCATATGGTGTTATTGTAGTATGATCTCTAGGGTTGTTTGTGACACTTATAGGGATGGCTCAATAGATTGATCGGAACGATAACTTTGAGGTGATTTGCTACCTACAACAATTTCATCTTATGTTCTCCACTATTGATAGGAACTTTGGAGTGATTTTTTGTCGCACATTGAGGGATTGTTATATGATTCAATTATGTTAGCACTGTTGAGAGATTGCATTAGTGAAAGTATGAACCCTGTGCCTTGTTTCTAAGCACTGATATACCATTTTTCTCATTGTTTGCTACTTGTTACCTTGCTATTTTTAATTGATCAGATTATAAAAACTTATTTCTACCATCCATATTACACTAGTATCACCATCTCTTCACCGAACTAGTGCACCAATACAATTGACAACTGTATTGGGTGTGTTGGGGACACAAGAGACTTCTTGTATTTGATTGCAGGGTTGTTTGAGAGACCATCTTCATCCTACACCTCCCACTAATTGATAAACCTTAGGTCATTCACTCGAGGAAAATTTGCTGCTATCATACAAAACTCTACGCTTGGAGGCGCAATAGAGTCTAAAAGAATAGAAGTTGCGTAGTAGACAACAAAATGGCTACTTTACTTGTGGTTCAGAGGAACATTGGGCAAACAAGTGCCCAAACAGGTACAAGAAGCTGGGACAGGACTCCAAGTCTATCAATGTGACCATGAGCAATAATGATGGGGCATCTGAGTATGGTAATCTGTTTACCGTACTTTTAGTTCGTCAATCCATTGATTGGTGGGTTGACACAGGTGCAAATATTCATGTGTGTGCTGATATGTCCTTGTTCTCTTCTTAAACAGGTCGCACGAGATTGTTCCGTCCTGATGGGGAATGGCTTCCATGCTTCTGTTTATGGTGTTGGCATGATAGATCTGAAGTTTACTTCGAGAAAGATCGTGCAACTGAAGAACTTGCAACATGTCCTCGACGTCATGAAGAATCTCGTTAGTGGCTCCCTTCTATGTAAAGAAGGGTTTAAGTTAGTATTCGAGTCCAATAAAGTATTCGTATCTCGATATGGACTATTTGTTTGAAAAGGATATGATCGCGGAGGTTTGTTCTGCCTTTCCCTAGTGGATTTCTGTAATGTATGACACGGCTAGCTAAGATGGATATAGTCTCGAGTTTCACTTTAGCCAAAGGTTCTAAGTGCCATTCGTGTGTGCAAGCAAAGCAACCTCATAAGCCTCACAAGCCTGCGAAGGATAGACACCTGGCACCACTAGAGCTCATACATTCAGATCTCTGTGAAATGAATGGTGTGTTGACTAAAGGTGGAAAGAAATATTTCATGACGTTGATTGATGATTCCATTAGATTCTGCTATGTGTATTTGTTAAATACTAAGGATGCGGCTCTACACTACTTTAAAGCTATAAGGTAGAAGTTGAGTACCAACTTGAAAATAAAATAAAACGAGTCCAGTCTGATCGTGGTGGAGAGTACTTTTCTAATGAGTTCGATTTATTCTTTGTGGAACATGGTATTATTCATGAGAGGATGCCTCCCTATTCACTCCAGTCAAACGGGGTTGCCGAATGAAAAAACCGTACTCTAACAGTTTTGGTTAACACCATGTTAGATACATCGGGTTTATCCAAGGCACGGTGGGGGGAAGCTGTATTGACATCATGTCATGTACTGAATAAAGTTCCCATAAAGGATAATGAGACTACTCCCTATGAGCAATGGGAGAAGAAAAGTGCTACACACTCTTAGTTGCGCACTTGGGGCTGTTTGGCGAAAGTCAACGTGCCAATAACCAAAACGTGTAAGTTAATTGGGACCAAAGACCGTGGACTGCGTTTTTCTGGGCTATGCGAAGCATAGCATGAAGGTCGGTACGATCATGGAGTCTAAAGATGCTACATTCTTTGAGGATACTTTCCTCATGAGAGATATGCAAAGCACTTTTAGACTAGAATCTGATGAGACTCCTGAACCTGCCATTCTCATGGAATATTATGAGCACAAAAGTGATGAAAATTCCACAGAGGATGACGAGGAAGCTCTTATTAGGAGCAAGGGATAGAGGACTGCAAATTCCTTTGGTGATGATTTCGTCGTGTACCTTGTGGATGACGACACTTCCAGTTCCATCTCAGAAGCTTATGCATCACCAGATGCTGACTACTAGAAGGATGCGGTCTGTAGCGAGATGGATTCTATCTTGGCTAATGGGACATGGGAAATCACGGACCGTCCTTATGGTTGCCAACCATTGGGATGTAAGTGGGTGTTCAAGAAGAATCTTAGGCCCGATGGTACTGTTGAGAAGTACAAGGCTTGGCTTGTGGCCAAGGGTTATACCCAGAAAGAAGAAGAAGATTTATTTGATACTTACTCACATGTGGCTAGATTGACAACCAGTCGAGTGTTACTCTCATTGGCTGCCTCGCATGGTCTTCTCATTCATCAAATGGACGTTAAGATGACTTTGCTTAATAGAGAGCTAGACGAGGAAATTTGCATGCAACGGCCAGATGGCTTTGTAGTAAATGGTCAGAAAAGAAACATGTGGAAGGTACTGAAATATTTGTATGGCCTGAAACAAGCGCCTAAGCAATGGCATGAGAAGTTCAACACAACTTGGACATCTACAGGCTTTGTTGTCAATGAAGCTGATAAATGTGTATACTGTCGCTATGGTTGGGGCCGAAGGAGTTATACCGTGTCTGTTTGTTGATGACATACTGATATTCGGGACCCACCTCAAAGTCATTGTGGCGGTCAAGGATTTTCTATCTCATAACTTTGAGATGAAAGACCTGGGAGTGGTTGATGTTATCTTGAACATCAAGCTACTAAGAGATAATGAGGGTGGAATTACACTTTTGCAATCCCACTATGTTGAGAAGATTTTGAGTCGATTTGGATGTTCGGACTGCAAACCTTCTGCAACACCATATGATCCCAGCGTGCGGATTCGAAAGTTTGAATGCATGATTGTAGATCAATTGAGATATTCTCAAGTGATTGTTTCACTCATGTACCTAGCTTGTGCTACTCGGCTTGACATATCATTTGCTGTGTGCAAACTCAGCCGGTTTGTTTCCAATCAGGGAGTTGTGAGCGAGTCATGAATTATCTGCAAGGTACTGTGAACTACGGAATTCACTATTCTGGGTACCCGAAGGTACTTGAAGGGTATAGTGATTCAAATTGGATATCTGATACTGATGAGATGAAAGCCACAAGTGGATTGTTTACACTTGGTGGTGGTGCTGTTTCCTACAAATCTCGCAAGAAGACGATCTTAATGAGATCGAATATGGAAGCAGAACTCACAACGTTAGACACATCATGCGTCGAAGTAGAATGACTTCGAGAGCTTCTGATGGATTTGCCAGTGGTTGATAAGCCAGTCCCGCTATCCTTATGAACTGTGACAATCAAACAGTGATTGCCAAGGCTAAAAGTTCAAAGGACAACATGCAATCCATGAAGCACATAAGAAGAAGATTAAGATCTGTCAGACATTTTAGAAACTCCAGAGTAATAGCGTTGGATTATATCCAAATGGCTAAGAATCTGGCAGATCCTTTAAGAAAGGGCCATCATGGATTGTGATAGAAAATGCATCGGGGGAGATGGGCATGAGACCAACGTAAGTTGCCATGGGGGTAACCCAACCTATGTGATTAGAGATCCCGTGAATTAGGACCTGGGAAAACAATCCAGTGGTCAACTGAGGAGAGTATCCCTATACTAACCCACTCCGTTGGAGATGTAATACTCTCGTAATCTGTAAGGAAGGTTGATTTTTGTCTTAATGTGTTCCAAAGCTTGTATAAGCAAGATGCTATCCTACAGAGCGATCTTTGGAGGAACACACCTATGTGAGCGTGACTATTGGTCATAGTCTATGAGATAGGGTAATCTCTAGGAAGCTCATGGCAAGGTCAAGAGTATGACTAATAAGCTCCATCCATGGGGTCTAGCCTTCGATAGCCACGTATCAGCTGACAATTTACGAAACTTCTGCATGCTAAACTGACAATTCAAGGTATAGTCCATTGTTCAGTTGTGAATAAGTCTAATCCGGTAGCGCTAGGTGGAAGTTCAAGTTAATAGTCACTGAAAATTCTGGTATACCAAAACATTGTTTGGAACAGTTGACAAACTTATGGGTCTCGAGATCTGGTAGGGGATTGTTGGATTATAGATGGGTTTTAGCCCATACAAGAAAATAATCCCTGGTTGCCTGACAAGTGGTGGGAAATTTAGTATCATATTGCTACAGTGGTAAGAGTGAGACCTCTTTATAAGGGCTGCTCTGCCACAATGCCATTGGGAGCTTGGGAAGAGGAGTTGTACACGCGCACTCCTCCTCCTCTGCCGCCCGCCTCGCCACGCCTCGCCTCGTCATGACACAGGCATGCGCCGCGGGTTGCGGGAATGATCCGAGCCGAGCCTTATTATTCCGGTCAAGATTGGTTGATTAATTGTTGATTCATTAACGAGTCACTAACGGAAGTGCCACTGTCTGAGACGTTGGACTATGGGTTGTTCGCGGACTCGGTCATGGGCCTAAGCCTAGGCCCATCTATCCGATGACCTATATAAGGAGGCGCTGGCCTGTGGGTGAACCCTAACTAACCCACTCCCTCATGCACAACCCTAATCGTCATCTACTGTTCCTCTCTCTGTGGTGCTTCTGGCGATCCCATCCCAACAACCGCGTGCACGGTAAGTTGGGAGAGCAGGTGCCTCCGGAACCATGTCATTAGAGATCCTGCCCGGGAGAATGGCAATAAGGTTTTTGGGGAGTGTCTTGGTGCGACTTCTCCTGATTCATCTCCGTATTCGTCCTCCTCTGCTTTCACTACTTCCCCTGCATCGACACCATGGTCAACGACGCTGCTGCCAAGAAGAAGGCCACAGACGACGTGGAGGCTGCTGCTGCCGCTGCCACGTTGTCCTGGCCAACCGAAGGGTATGATCTCTACATCCCTCATTTACTCGTTCATGTGCTGGCCGTATATGCTATGTTCATAGATGCTTCAGTTCTATGTACTATAGTGTTCACAAGCTTAGGTATCGGTATGAGTTGCATACTGTGATTGCCATACTTATTGTTTACTCGTGCATTAGATTAAAACGTGCTTATATTTTCAACATATACTTGGTACCAAAACCCCTAAACTCTAAACCGAAAACCCTAAAAGTGAGGATAACTACCACCGGTGTCGGGGGGATGGACCCCGGGCAGGCAACGGAACCCGGATCCTCTTCAAAAACAACGGGGCTGGCACCGCACCTCAATACCGGCGCGCGCTTGGCCGGGTCGCTCGACCCGGCCAAGCCCCCCAAGCCGGCCAGACTAGCCGACCCGGCAAGACACGTCGACCCGGCCCCAACAACTGGCGCAAGACAGCCGAACCCGGCACGGCCAAGGCCTCCTCACCAAGCCAGCGCCACCCATGGCATGCTACGCAATCCAGCCGCGGGTCAACTCCCGTCCCATCCAGGCCGTATGACGGGGACAAGACTTCAATCAACGATGACCAAGATAACAGTGCCCCGCCCATGCCTCTGGTCAGCAGGAATGTGGCAACAGTGCCCCTCACCTACCCGCTGACCAGGGCCGGCGTGGCAATAGTTCCCCCACCCTCACCGCTGACGACAGCAAGCGGCAACCTGACGGAGAGCACTGTACGATGCTCGACTCGGCCACGCCTTGACGATCGACAAGATGTCGCACAGTCCCCCTAGGCTTGCGGGGGCCGCACCTAGGGGAACTCGGCGAACCACAAGCCCTCAGCGGGGCCCAGCCCGGGACCCGGGACACCGACTACACGGACCCACCGACTTATAACATTACCATTGTACCCCCGAGGGGTTGGACTATAAAACCCCCGGGAGCCCACGATCATTCGGGGGGGGCGAAGCAGAAGGACTAGCCACAAATAACAGCAACACCGGAGAGAAGGAGCAGCCCAAGCCTTGGCAGCTTCCTTCCTCCTTCCTACAGCTCCAGGAGCAACATTGTACTATCGATCATCCAACTACACTCGGCAGGACTAGGGGTGTTATCTCTCCGGAGAGCCCCGAACCTGGGTATGTCCGGCGTCCCGCGCCCGCTCATGCCAACCTCGCCTCTGAAGCCCACCAGCGCCCTCAAGCCTCCTCCTCTCTTTAGCCATCCCTTGGCATCTGCCGTGCGCCCACCACGACAGTTGGCGCCCACCGTGGGGCAGCTCGAGGAGCTGGCCGGGAGCATGCTTCGGACGGGGCCCTTCTCCTACGCCGACGAGTCCATCGCTCTGGCGGACGACGTCGTCGGCGCGCTCGCCGCCTCCTTTGCCGCGCTGCACATCTCCGATGCGTTCACGGCCGACGAGTACCCCAGCGAGATGCTCAGCTACTCCGACTCTCCCCTCTCCCTCGGCGGCGGAGTTTCCGCCGGGGCAATGGGCGTCCATGTGGTGGTCTTCGTCACCGGAGACGGCGCCTCCTCCTCGTCGAGCAAAACGAGGAAGGCTGCTGAAGCCAGGGCCGCAGCGGATCGGATCGAGCC
Source organism: Triticum aestivum (assembly GCF_018294505.1). Taxonomy (NCBI): domain Eukaryota; kingdom Viridiplantae; phylum Streptophyta; class Magnoliopsida; order Poales; family Poaceae; genus Triticum; species Triticum aestivum. Next base: position 464,189,501 of record NC_057802.1, on the reverse strand, counting down.
GTCTGATCTGTTGCGGGCCGCGATGCAGAGCCTCCGCATCCCCATCGGCACCGACGTTGACGCCACCAACGTCGCTGAGGCCCGAACCCAGCTCGAGGAAAGGCGCCAGCAGATGCTGGACCTATCTGAGATGCTCGCCGCCACTCAGTGTCGCCTGGACGCGGCTCAGCTGGAGCGCGACGCCGCCTACGGATTCACGCCCGCCGCGGCCGAGCCAAGCCGGGTCGCCGATGTGCGTGCCCGGGGAGGAGCGATCGGCCGGGCCCTCAGCGCCGTCCCAACCGTCTACGAGACCCCAGCAAAGAACATGCGCGCGGCCCAGGCAGCCGCAGTGGGCCTGGACCAGCTCACGTGTGAGGAGCTGAAAGAGCGCATCGGGCGGATGCGTGAACTCCTCCACGCCGCCAACACCCAGCAGGACCGCCTCAACCAGCTCGCCAAGCCGGCGGGGTCCGGCTCCGCCCGCCTTGGCGGGCTCGGCGAACTTCTGCACACCGCGTCCTCACCACCCGGCGAGGCGCACTCCGACCAAGCCCGGACTCGGCGCGTTCCGGCCGCGACAGCCGCCGGCGGATTGGGCAACGAGCCCGTCCTAGAGACCCAGCGCGGACCCGGCCAGCATGGCCGGCGTCCGGCTCCAACCGACCCGGCCCCCCGAGGCCTGGCCGCAAGTCGTCTCGGCCCGCACGCCATCGACGACACCGACGCTCGCCACCGCCTCGATCAGCTCGCTCGCTCCTTGGAGGTGGAGGAGAGCGGCGCTATCGGGCGGGCGTGCTTCGGCCCGCGCATCCGGGAGGAGCCCTTCCCCAAAGGATTCATGCTCCCCCGCGACACCCCAAGTACAACGGGACGGTGAAGCCAGAAGACTGGCTCACCGACTACACCACGGCCATTGGCATCACCGGTGCCAATCGTCGTCTCGCCGTGCGCTACGCACCGCTCATGCTCCAAGGGTCGGCCCGCACGTGGTTGAACAGCCTGCCGATGGGCAACATCAACACGTGGGTGGATTTCGAGGAAGCCTTCGTCCGCAACTTCACGGGGACCTACAAGCGACCCGGCCGCCCTAGCCAGCTCGCCATGTGCGTGCAAGGGCCTACGGAGACCGGTCGCGAGTACCTCGCACGCTGGACCGAGCTCCGGAACAGCTGCGAGGGCGTCCATGAAGTCCAGGCGATCCAGTACTTCGTCAGCGGGTGCCGAGACGGCACCCTCCTCAAGCACAAGCTCTTACGCTCCGAGCCGGCCACCATGGCCGCGCTCATGGTGACGGCGGACAAGTACGCCAACGCCGACTCCGCCATGAAGATCCAGGTGGCGCTGGATGAAGCCGGCAAGGCGAAGCCGGTTCCCCTTCCGAAGCCGGCCGACGAAAGCAGCCGATAGCAGCATCACCAGAACTACAAGCGCAAGGCCGACCAGCCGGCGCCGCGTCATGACAACCGGCTCGTCGCGGCCACCGAGCCCGCGGCGGACCCGGCGGCGAAGCGCCAGCAAACCGGCAAGACGACATGGCAACCCGCCATGAGCTTCGAGCAGATGCTCGACGCCCCCTGCAAGAACCACAGCGGCGCAAGACCCTCCACGCACACGCTTCGGCAGTGCGCCATCACCAAGCGCATCATGAGGGGCGACGTCCCGCCTCCTCCGGCTCCGACTCCAGGCGCAGGACAGCCGCCTCCGCCTCCACCGCCGCCTCTAGCTGGCAGCGCGATGCGCGACGATGCCTACCCGGACCAGAGCGCGACCTACGTCGTCTTCACCAGCCTCGGCGACGACAAGCGCAACGAGCGCCTCCTTCGGCAGGAGGTGAACACCGTCGTCCCGGCCAAACCGGAGTTCATGCACTGGTCGGATCGCCCGATCACCTGTACCCGGGAGGATCACCCGGCAGTCATGCCGAGTCCGGGTGGTTACGCCCTCGTCCTCAACCCCACCATCGTCGCGCGGCGCACATGCAAGTTCTCCCGAGTCCTCATCGACGGCGGCAGCAGCATCAACATCCTCTACTGCGACACAATGACCAAGATCGGCCTCAAGGCCGAGGACCTGGAGCCAACCCGAACGATCTTCCACGGCATCGTACCCGGCCTCTCCTGCTCCCCCATTGGCCGGGTCCGGCTAGATGTCCTGTTCGGTGATAGCGGCCACTTCCGCCGCGAACCGGTCTGGTTCGAGGTGGTGGACCTGTCCAGCGCGTATCACGCGTTGCTGGGCCGGCCCGCGCTCGCCAAGTTCATGGCGGTTCCCCACTACGCGTACCTGAAGATGACGATGCTGGGTCCCAAGGGCCTCATCACCGTCGCCGGCGATTACCGCAAGTCCCTGGAGTGCGCCCGAGACGGCGCCAAGTTGGCCGAGTCGCTGGTCATTGCTGAGGAGCGGCGCCAGTTCGACCGGATCGTCGCCCTGGCAGGCAAGGCCTTCAAGCCCTCCAAGGAGACCAAGAAAGTGAAGCTCAACCTAGAAGACCCCAGCTACAGCAAGTACGTTGTCGTAGGCGCTCGCCTCGACAGCAAATAGGAAGGCGAGCTCGTCGACTTCCTCCGTGAGAATCAGGATATCTTCGCATTGACCCCCAAGGACAGGCCGGGTATCCTGAGGAAGTACGCCGAGCACAAACTTCACGTCCGCAAGGATGCCAAGCCTGTCCGTCAACCCCTACGACGATTTTCCGAAGAGAAGAGAAGAACCATTGGTGAAGAGGTCACCAAGCTTTTGGGGGCCGGCTTCATAATGGAAGTATTTCACCCCGAGTGGCTGGCCAACCCAGTCCTCGTCCTGAAGACGAACAAGACCTGGCGCATGTGTATCGACTACACCAGCCTCAATAAGGCCTGTCCCAAGGATCCGTTCGCCCTCCCGCGGATCGACCAAGTCATCGACTCGACCGCCGGGTGTGAGCTCCTGTCTTTCCTGGACGCTTACTCCGGCTACCACCAGATCAAGCTGGACCCGGCCGACGCCCTGAAGACGTCCTTCATCACGCCCTTTGGGGCGTATTGCTACATCACCATGTCGTTCGGCTTGAAGAACGTCGGCGCCACCTTCCAGCGCTGCATGCAGAAATGCCTGCTGCCGCAACTCGGCCGCAATATCCACGTATACGTAGACGCCATCGTGGTGAAGACCAAGCAGCACCTCATGCTCCTCGACGATTTGAAGGAAACCTTCGCCAACCTCCGCGAATACAAGGTCAAGCTTAACCCGGAAAAATGCGTCTTTGGCGTCCCGGCCGGAAAGCTACTCGGCTTCCTCGTCTCGGAACGCGGCATTGAGGCGAACCCGGAGAAGATCAAAGCCATCGAGCGCATGCGCAAGCCGGCTCGGCTGCGCGATGTCCAGAAGTTCACCGGATGCTTGGCCTCGGTCAGCCGGTTTCTAAGCCAGCTGGGCGAGAGGGCGCTACCCCTGTATCAACTGATGAAGAAGACGAGCCCGTTCGAATGGAACGGCAAGGCAGACGAGGCCTTCCAAGACCTCAAGCGCATGCTCTCCACCATGCCGGTCCTGGCCGCGCCGACCGACAAGGAGCCGCTGTTGCTCTACATAGCCGCAACCTCGCGGGCGGTCAGCACGGTGCTGGTGGTCGAGCGACCAGAGAAGGGCAAGATCCAAGCCGTCCAGCGCCCAGTCTACTACCTGAGCGAGGTGCTCTCCATCTCCAAGCAGAACTACCCGCACTACCAGAAGATGTGTTACGGCGTGTACTTCACCACCAAGAAGCTGAAGCAGTATTTCCAAGAGCACGTCATCACCGTGGTCAGCACGGCGCCTATCAGAGAAATCATCGGGTGCCGGGATGCCTCTGGCCGGGTCGCCAAATAGGCGATCCAGCTAGCCGGCCACACCATCCTCTACGAGCCCCACACCGCGATCAAGTCTCAAGCCCTGGCTGACTTCCTCGTCGACTGGACCGAAACCCAGTACTTGCCGCCGCCTCCCGACTCGACGCATTGGCGCATGCACTTCAACGGGTCCAAGATGCGACTCGGCTTGGGGGCCGGCATCGTACTGTCGTCCCCGAAGGGCGACCGGCTCCGCTACGCGCTCCAAATCCACTTCGCCGCCTCCAACAACATCGCCGAGTACGAAGCCCTTGTGCACGGCCTCCGGCTGGCCAAGGAACTCGGAATCCGGCGCATCCTGTGCTACGGCGACTCGGACCTGGTGGTGCAGCAATGCTCCGGCGAATGGGACGCCCGTGACTCCAACATGGCAAGCTACCGCTTCCTCGTCCAGAAGCTGTCCGGGTCCTTCGAGGGCTACGAGTTCCTCCACGTCCCGCGCGCGGAGAACGAAGCAGCCGACACGCTCGCCAAGATCGCCTCGTCACGACAAGCATTCCCGTCCGACGTCTCCCTCGACCACCTACGCAAGCCGTCCGTCAAGCCATCACCGGGCTCCGAGTCCATCCACGTTCCAGACGACCCGGCCACACCTCAACCCGGCCCGGGGACTGCTGAACCCGGCCCGAGGGCTGCTCAGCTCGACCCGGCCAACATTGTCCCGGACCCGGCCGCCGCCATCCCCGACCCAGGGGCTGCTCAACCCGGCTCGGGGGCTGCCGACTCGGAACCCACCCTGGTGGCCGTCTTCGCCGTGGTTACGGCTCCATCTTGGGCCCTCTCAATATCAGAATTTTTGGAGAACGGGGTTCTCCCCATGGACGAGACCGAAGCTCGGCAAGTGCAGCGCCGGGCGTCCGCCTGCAGCATCATCAACAACGAGCTCGTCAAGCACGGCTCCACTGGCGTGTTCCAGTGCTGCGTCGAGCAGGAGCGGGGCATCGACATCCTCCTCGACATACATCAGGGCGAGTGTGGGCACCACGCCGCATCATGATCCCTGGTGGCCAAGGTGTTCCGCCATGGTTTCTACTGGCCCACGGCCCTCCAAGACGCCGAGTCGCTCGTCCTCAAGTGTGAGGGATGCCAGCGCTTTAGCAAACGCAGCCACCAGCCGACGTCAGCACTCCGCACCATACCGATCGCCTGGCCCTTCGCGGTCTGGGGACTCGACATGGTGGGACCCTTCAAAACCGCCCGAGGCGGCATGACGCACTTGCTGGTGGAAGTGGACAAATTCACCAAGTGGATCGAGGCAAGACCAATCAAGAAACTGGATGGGCCAACAGCCATCCGGTTCATCAAGGACATAGCGGTGCGCTACGGCATGCCGAACAGCATCATCGCCGACAACGGCACCAACGTCGCCAAGGGCACGCTCGAGCAATACTGCTCCATCTCCGGCATCCGCCTCGACATAGCATCCGTTGCGCATCCGCAATCCAACAGGCAGGTCGAGCGGGCCAATGGACTCATCCTGTCCGGCGTCAAGCCGCGAATCGTCGAGCCGCTCATCTGCTCACCCGGCAGCTGGCTTGACGAGTTGCCAGCCGTTCTCTAGAGTCTCCGCACCACGCCGAATCGCTCGACCGGGTTCACCCCGTTCTTCCTTGTCTACGGTGCCGAAGCCGTCATCCTGACCGACGTCGAGTTCGACTCGCCGCGCGTCGCGATGTACACCAAAGCCGAAGCCAGAGAAGCCCGCGAAGATGGCGTCGACCTGCTCGAAGAAGCACACCTCCTGGCGCTCAGTTGCTCGGCCATCTACCAGCAAGGCCTGAGGCACTACCACAGCAAGAAAATCAAGCCCCTCGCGTTCCGTGAGGGCGACCTCGTCTTCCGAGTCGTCCAAGAGCAGGCAGGCCAGCACAAGCTGTCCCCTCCATGGGAGGGCCCATTCATCGTGAGCAGGGCCTTGCGCGACCGCAACGCCTACTACCTCATCGATGCACACAAGTCAAGGAAGCGTAATAAGGACACCGCCGGTGAAGAAACGACCCGGCCGTGGAACGCGGAACTCCTTCGCCCGTTTTACAGTTAGCCATAGGAGCGTATGTATCATCGCCTGTTGTAAACACATGAAACTATGGGGTCCCCGAATGAGACTCGGGGGCTGCCTTTTGTCGACCAATTTATTGTGTCCCTATTTTCTTGCATCACTATACCACTGAACCCGGCCACCGGTCCGACTCGCTCGACCGGGGGCTGGCCGGCTCGGTCGCCACCCCGCCGCCTTACTTGGTGATTCCTGATAAAGTTAGGATGCCGCGGTCCCCCACTTCGCCCTAAAGCCACAGATCCAGATTTGGCTGTCGGCTGGCAAGCACAACGGGCCAAAGCTCCTTTACACTTCATACACTAAGCCAAAGGTTGCCGGGTCGATCAACCCGGCCCGCCATTCATCATGAACAGCCGCACGACCGGCTGCTCGCCAACCGGCTTCGCCGGATTGCCGCCAGCCGGCCCAGTGGGTGTTTCGCTCGCGCTCAACGTTTCGAGGGACCCAAGTCCTGCGCGCTCCTCTCAAAGAACCAAACCCCTTGTCACGGACCGGAGCCTCGGCCGTCTGACTCGCGGGGGGGGGGAGGTTTGAGAAAGGAAAAGCACATGAAATCGGTCCAAGAAATGGAAGGCAAAAAAGCAAAAGCACCCACGACATCTACACAAGTACTTAAGAAAAGGCCCACGGCCCGAGTTCATTACACCCTAAAACCCCTAGTGGGTGGGTGGACCTGCTATTTAACAAATTTGACATAAAGTGTCTCAGGCATCTCCAGCGCCGCGTCGCGACATCGACGGCTCTCCCCTCGCGGCCTTCTGGTCCGGCTAGGTGCCGGTGCCCTCCTCAGCGTCCGCGTCGCGGTAGACGCCCGTCTCCTTCGAGCTCCCCTCCGGATCATGGAAGAGCAAGCCGTAGTCGTCGCCGTCCACGACCCCCCCCGTCTTCCGTCCGCTCCGGATGGAACTCGTCGTGGAAGGCGAACTCGGCGATGTAGCTAGCCCGGGAGGCGATCCGGCCGGCTTGCTCCTGCAAGAGCTGCTCCGAACCGGCCCACTGGCCCATCAACGCGTCCAGCTGCAGGTCTGGATGCCAGGACAGCGCGAAACGGAGCGCCATCTCAGCACCGACACGAGCGGCGGAGACGCGCCACTTGCCAAGCCGGTCCGGCCCCATCTCCAACCAATGCGCTAGGCGCGAGAAGCTGCTCGGTTGGACGGAGTCCGGCCATAGGGCCGCCGTCATCACGATGCCGGCCTGGGACAGCCGCCCCAACTGCGTTCCCAGAACCTGTAGGCGGGCCTTAGCTCGGGAAGGTCCAGGCCACACGCGGATCCGTCCCGGACCCAACGACGCCGGTCGGGTCACGCTGATAGCGGACGGCTTCCTCCGCCAGCCGCTTCATCTCTGGGAAGGCCCCTGCCGCAAAGGAAGAAGCGAGTTAGAAGAAGAACAACAAGGAAGAAAGGCCGAGTCCCGATCCGGCAAACGACAAGAAAAAAGCACTTACTAGAGAAGGACTCTTCCAGGTGCTGCGCCTCAAGCAACATACCACGCCGCTCCCGCTCGATGGCGCGGTCGCGCTCCTCGAGCGCCTTCTCTAGATCGGCCGCTTTGGCAAGGGCCGCCTTCAGCTCGGCGTCCTTGTCTTCGACTGCCTTCTCGGCCGCCTCGCGCCGACGGGCCTCGTCCTGATGGGCCCCCTCAGCCGTGGTGACCTGCCCCCGCAGGCGATCCACCTCGGCCCGGAGCCGGCCCTTGTCATCGGCCAGCTGGCCGCGCTGCTGGTCCGCCTCCACCAGGGCCTGCTGCGCCTCTGCCACCTTGGCGGCTTCCGCCTTAAGGAGCTCCACCTCGGCCTCGAGGCGGCTCTTGTGACCCGCCAGCTGATCGTGCAGCCGGTTGGCCTCATCGAGAGACCGCCGAGCCGCGGCCGCCTCCGCCCTCGCCTGCACCGCCTCGACGCCAAAACGGCCGGTGTCGGCAACAAGCCGGTCATAGTGATGACCGGCCCGGAGCAGACGAGCCCGCCAGGACAGCACCTCGGCTGCGAAAAAGAAGGACTCAGCAGAAGAAAAAAAGCAAGACTTCATATTTGGCCCAACTGTTACACAGTTGGCCCGAATCTCGGGGGCTACACCCAGTGGGTGCGCTAGCGCGCCCCCACTAGAAAGGAGCACAAGGATACCTGCGGCGACACGGAGCTCCTCCTCCTTGGCGGCAAGCCGCTCCACGAGCTCCCGGTGCTTTCCTAGGAGACGATTGTAGGCGCCGACCCGGAAGGCGTCGAGATGCTGAAGAAAGCAGAAATCAGAACAAGGCCAACCCTCTAAAGATTCGACCCAACTACTACGTAGTTGGCCCGAACCTCGGGGGCTACACCCAGTGGTTGCGCTGGCGCGCCCCCACAAAGAAGAAAATTGCAAGAAAACTTACCAGGACGGCGCGCTCCAGATCACGCGTCCGCTCTACCTCGGCCTGGGCGAAGGCCTCGAGCCGTTCCGTCCGGCATCGCTGGCGGCGACTAACGACGTCCAGCGCCGCCTCCTCCTGGGTCTGAGGCCCGAAGACAACGGCGCCCTCGCTCCGCGCCGGCTGCGGCACGGCAGCTCGGTGCTCTCCCTACCGGGGAACCAAGGCGTGCTCCTCGCTGGCCGCTCGCGACGCGGCCAGCACCTCCTCCGGGGACGCCCTGCGTCGCCGACCCTGACCCGGACGCTGGGACACCCTGCGCCGCCGTCTCTGGCCCAGCTGCCGGGGTGACCTCCGGCACCGCCGCCCGCGGTGCCTCCTCCAAAACCGGCGGCGCCTCCGATGCCGCCGCCCGCAGCGTCTCTTCCAAAACGACGCCGCCTCCACCACCGTCAGTCCCCGCTCGCTCGGCCACGTCGGCCTGCGGCGGGGTGTCATCCTCCACCTCCACGACCCCCCAGTCGGGGATCACCACCTCAGCCTGGCCTCCACGGCCGCGCTCCCTCACCGACGACGGCTCAAAGACCGTCGCCGCCACCACCGTGCCCTCCGGCATCTCGCGCCAGACCGGCTCCGCGCCGGGTCGCGCCCATGCCGCCGCCGCGTCGGTCCAAGCCCGGACCGACGCCGCCTCTAGCTTCGCCTCGGCCCGGTTCCTGTCCCGCCAGGCCAAGGCTTCGGCATCATTCGGATCCAGGCCGAGGTCCGAGTCGGCCCGTCCCTCCGCCTCGGCCTGGTCGGCAAGTGTTGGGAAACGTAGTAATTTCAAAAAATTTCCTACGCACACGCAAGATCATGGTGATGCATAGCAACGAGAGGGGAGAGTGTTGTCCATGTACCCTCGTAGACCGATAGCGGAAGCGTTATCACAACGCGGTTGATATAGTCGAACGTCTTCACGATCCGACCGATCAAGTACCGAACGCACGGCACCTCCGAGTTCTACACACGTTCAGCTCGATGACGTCCCTCGAACTCCAATCCAGCCGAGTGTTGAGGGAGAGTTTCGTCAACACGACGGCGTGGTGACGATGATGATGTTCCACCGACGCAGGGCTTCGCCTAAGCTCCGCAACGGTATTATCGAGGTGTAATTTGGTGGAGGGGGGCACCGCACACGGCTAAGAGATCTCAAGGATCAATTGTTGTGTCTATGGGGTGCCCCCCTGCCCCCGTATATAAAGGAGCAAGGAGGAGGCAGCCGGCCAAGGGAAGAGGCGCGCCAAAGGGGGGAGTCCTACTCCCACCGGGAGTAGGATTCCTCCTTTCCTTGTGGGAGTAGGAGAAGGGAAGGGGGAAGGAGAAAGAAGGAAGGGGGCGCCCCCCTTCCCTAGTCCAATTCGGACTAGCCCATGGGGAGGGGTGCGGCCACCCTTTGGGGTCTTTCTCTCCTCTCCCGTATGGCCCAGTCAGGCCCAATACGTATTCCCGTAACTCTCCGGTACTCCAAAAAATACCCGAATCACTCGGAACCTTTCCGAAGTCCGAATATAGTCGTCCAATATATCGATCTTTACGTCTCGAGCATTTCGAGACTCCTCGTCATGTCCCCGATCTCATCCGGGACTCCGAACTCCATCAGTACATCAAAACTCAATAAAACTGTCATCGTAACGTTAATCGTGCGGACCCTTCGGGTTCGAGAACTATGTAGACATGACCGAGACACCTCTCCGGTCAATAACCAATAGCGGGACCTGGATGCCCATATTGGCTCCCACATATTCTACGAAGATCTTTATCGGTCAGACCGCATAACAACATACGTTGATCCCTTTGTCATCGGTATGTTACTTGCCCGAGATTCGATCGTCGGTATCTCGATACCTAGTTCAATCTCGTTACCGGCAAGTCTCTTTACTCGTTCCGTAATACATCATCCCGTAACTAACTCATTAGTCAAAATGCTTGCAAGGCTTATAGTGATGTGCATTACCGAGTGGGCCCAGAGATACCTCTCCAACAATCGGAGTGACAAATCCTAATCTCGAAATACGCCAACCCAACAAGTACCTTTGGAGACACCTGTAGAGCACCTTTATAATCACCCAGTTACGTTGTGACGTTTGGTAGCACACAAAGTGTTCCTCCGGTAAACGGGAGTTGCATAATCTCATAGTCATAGGAACATGTATAAGTCATGAAGAAAGCAATAGCAACATACTAAACGATCGGGTGCTAAGCTAATGTAATGGGTCATGTCAATCACGTCATTCTCCTAATGAGGTGATCCCGTTAATCAAATGACAACTCATGTCTATGGCTAGGAAACATAACCATCTTTGATTAACGAGCTAGTCAAGTAGAGGCATACTAGTGACACTTTGTTTGTCTATGTATTCACACATGTATTATGTTTCCGGTTAATACAATTCTAGCATGAATAATAAACATTTATCATGATATAAGGAAATATATAATACTTTATTATTGCCTCTAGGGCATATTTCCTTCAGCAAGGTCGGACCGGCTCCTGCGGAACGCGGCCCCTTCGGCGGCGCGGCTTCCGCCGCCGCCCTCGCCAGCGCGATTGGCGACCTAGAGAAGAAGACAGAATGAGCAGAAAAGAAACAAGACTAGCTCAAGAAACAAAAAAAGCCTGAGCGCAAGTAAGAGATGAAGCTCACCCTGCCAAGACCGGGACCGGGGTTGGCCTCCCGTGCCTGCCGCCGCGCTTCCTCTTGGCCGGCCTCCCGGCCCCGGCCGGGTCCGCCGTGCGCTTCGTGGCCTGGGGTCGCGGCGCGACGCTGTCTTTCCCATGCGGGCGGCTCGGCGCCGCCCCATGCGAGGACCCGGCTCCGCCCACGTCGCCGCCTCCCCCGCCCAACGCCACTACACCAACAAATGGCGTCAGCACCGGCCGTTCCATGCCGCGGTTAGCAATTCAAGACACATGAAGAAAAACACGAGACTTACCCGCGCGACGCCCTGCGCCGGCGTCGGACTCGGCCTCCTCCTCCCCGCCACGAGCCACGGGCTCCTCTGGCGCCACCGGCTCCACCTACGATGGAGCCCGGGCGTAAGGATGCCGAATCGCGTTCAGAAGTACCCTCCGCGTTGCGTCAGGATGAATGAGAAGGTGCACGGCAGCAAATTGAGAAGACCAGACACTCACCTGCGGCGCCGGGTTCGACTGGCTGTACGGCGCCTTGTCGAACCGCCAGTCCTCCCCAAGGTTGGCCTTGGAGATGTCGTTCACGCCGCGCGCGACCTGCTCCGTGGACAGCCGCGTCGACCCCATGCGGTTGGGGTCCTGAAGGCCGACCATTTCGCCGATGAGGCAGGAGCGCCCCTGAAGCGGAAGGACCCGGCACATGATGAATGCGGCGAGGAGGTCGGTGCCGGTGAGCCCCTCCTGCGTCCTCATCACGGTCACCCGCTCGCAGAGATTAACGATCTCCTGTGACGGGCGCTTGGGCGAGTAGCCCAGTTCGTCTTCGCCCGCGGCGGTGCGATGGCGAAGGTCGGAAGATTGATGCGATCCGCTCCAAGGTTGCGGTCGTAGAAGAAGGAGTTCTGCCACTTCTTGGCAGAGTCCTCCAGCGGGATCTTGGGGAAATCCGCCCCCGACCGCTTCGAGATGACGGCGGCGCTGCAATCGGCGAACTCCCAGGCCGACGGGCCCTGCTGCTTCAAGGAGAAGAAGCGCGCCCAGCGGTCGATCGTAGGCTCGACCCCCAGGTACCCCTCGCAGAGGGTGACGAAGCCGGAGAGCTTGACGATGGCGCCGGCGCCAAGATGATGCAGCTGGAGCCCGAAGAACTCCAGGAAGGCGCGGAAGAAGGTGCTCGCCGGCAGCCCGAACCCGCGCTCGAAGTGCGTGAGGAACACCACGCGCTCCTGCCCCTCGGGTCGAGGCCTCTGCTCGCCGCGCGGTAGACGGACGCCGACGTCCGTCTCCCGCGGCAGGCGCCACGTCGCCCGGAGTTGGGTGATGTCCTCGGAGGTGACATTCGAGCCCATCCAGGAGCCCGATGGCAGCGACATGATCGAAGAAAGAAGAAGGAAGATGGACGGCAAAGGAGTTCTGCTCGGAGCAGCGGGCGCCGCATTGCGTCTGTTGCGAAGAGCGGAGCGAGAGCAAAGGGACAGGAGGGCGCGAGTGAGAATAATGTCCGCCACCCCTGCCCCCCCCCCCCGATTTATAACCCTCGGTTTGAACGAGGGGAAGTGGGGAAGCGGGATGGTCTGCATGCGCCCGTTCCACTACCCCGCAATAAGTGCGCGCGTACACGCGCAGTAACTGCCCGGGGAAGAGCAACCGGCCCCCGGACGCCGCAATAAATCTGCGTGCTTGGGCCGAGGGCGCACGGCGGCGGGCCCCAGCCCGTCGCCCGGTCCCGTCACGCTCGTGGCCTGTCAGGCCCCTCCGGCTTCCGGGCACCACGTGGCGCCCGCGCAAAGCCCGAGGGATTGCCCCAAGATTCGGCGGACTTCTCGGTCCCCGCCACGACCGAGATGTCGCGATCCGGTTTCCGAGAAAACCGGCACACAGTGGGTGTTGCCGGACCTGGCGCTCGCAGAATCCACCTTGCTTAAGGGGGAAACTACGAAGGCCCACTCATCCGAAGACGGCAGACCTTCACAGCTTCGGGGATTACTGTCGGGGGGATGGACCCCAGGCAGGCAACGGAACCCGGATCCTCTTCAAAAACAATGGGGCTGGCACCGCCCCTCAATACCGGCGCGCGCTTGGCCGGGTCGCTCGACCCGGCCAAGCCCCCCAAGCCGGCCAGACTAGCCGACCCGGCAAGACACGTCGAGCCGGCTCCAACAGCTGGCACAAGACAGCCAAACCCGGCACGGCCAAGGCCTCCTCACCAAGCCAGCGCCACCCATGGCGTGCTACGCAATCCAGCCGCGGGTCAACTCCCGTCCCATCCAGGCCGTATGACGGGGACAATACTTCAATCAACGATGACCAAGGCAACAGTGCCCCGCCAATGCCTCTGGTCAGCAGGAACGTGGCAACAGTGCCCCTCACCTACCCGCTGACCAGGGCCGGCGTGGCAACAGTGCCCCCACCCTCACTGCTGACGACAGCAAGCGGCAACCTGACGGAGAGCACTGTACGATGCTCGACTCGGCCACGCCCTGACGATCGACAAGACGTCGCATAGTCCCCCAAGGCTTGCGGGGGCCGCACCTAGGAGAACCCAACAAACCACAAGCCCTCAGCGGGGCCCAGCCCGGGACCCCGGACACCGACTACACGGACCCACCGACTTATAACATTACCATTGTACCCCCGAGGGGTTGGACTATAAAACCCCCGGGAGCTCACGATCATTCGGGGGGGGGGGGGGCAAAGCAGAAGGACTAGCCACAAATAACAGCAACACCGGAGAGAAGGAGCAACCCAAGCCTTGGCCAGCTTCCTTCCTCCTTCATACAGCTGCAGGAGCAACATTGTACTATCGATCATCCAACTACACTCGACAGGACTAGGGGTATTATCTCTCCGGAGAGCCCCGAACCTGGGTATGTCCGGCGTCCCGCGCCCGCTCATGCCAACCTCGCCTCCGAAGCCCACCAGCGCCCTCGAGCCTCCTCCTCTCTTTAGCCATCCCTTGGCATCTGCCGTGCGCCCACCACGACAACAGGTGATAGGAAACATTTGTCCTACATGATTGCGCTTTTAGAGGAGAAAAAGGGAAACCGTTTGACCGTGCGAGTCACTAGATGAGCGAATAGATCGAAAGGGAGCAGAACTGGCCATGCGCCTTTTATGTGCTATAATTGGTGTAAAGTTAATTTTTCGTAATGATACCACTTTGTACGTTACTATATGTGTGGTCTTATCATTATCACACAAACGAGGTGCACGACACGTAGCTGGCACACGAGTCACGCCACATTGCGGTGCTTCTTTAACTTATATTCTCACTTTATAGTGACTGACATATGGGCCCACAAGCATACTGGCCCACTTGTCACTGCCCAGAGTCACCTGATGTACGTAAGACAATTTGAGCCCCTCTCCGCCCATCCCCGGCACCTTTTGACCGCGCGGCAGCACGGCCAGCCTGGTGCCGTTTGGCGCCTGTGTGCATGCACTCCACGCCCCTTCAAACCCTTACCCTCCATGTGCCTTTTTGTTCTATAATTGGTATAAAGTTAATTTTCCGTAATGATACCAGCTTGTACGTTACTATATGTGGGGTAATATCGTTATCACACAAGCACGGTGAGCGACACACATAGCTGGCACACGAGTCATGCCACATTGGGGTGCTTCTTTGACTTATGTTAGCTGACTTTATAGTGGCTGACATATGGGCCCACAAACAAACTGGCCCACTTGTCACTGCCCAGAGTCACTTGATGTACGTCAAGACAATAGGAGCCCCTCTCCGGCCATCCCCTCGGCACCTTTTGACCGCGCGGCAGCCACGGCCAGCCTGGTGCCGTTCGGCACCTGTGTGCACGCGCTCCACGCCCCTTCTCCTCTCCAAACCCTTACCCTCCAAGCACCTTTAAAACCCCCAACACTCCGCCCCACTACAAGCGCACACAAACGCAAAGGCTAGCCAAGCGCAAAGAAGATCCATATACATCCTTCCTAGCTAGCCATGGAGAGCGTCGACCACCATGACGAAGCCGCCACCCGCCTGTCCCTTTCCCCTCCCCGTCCGCCGGCACCGCTCTCCCTGACGCCATCGCCCAACTCGGCGGCGCTGGTGAACGCGCACTGGGTGCCGACCAGGGAGCAGCTCGCCGTGCTGGAGGGGCTGTACCGCCAGGGGATGCGCACCCCCACCGCCGAGAAGATACATCAGGTGACCGCGAGGCTGCAGGAGCACGGCCCCATCGAGGGTAAGAGCGTCTTCCACTGGTTCCAGAACCAGCAGGTCCGGCTACGCCAGAGGGAGAAGCAGCAGCGATCCGACTACTTCGCCAGGCAGTTCTGCCGTCCCCAGCCGCTACCCGTGCTCCACAGCCCCTCTGGCCACCCCTTCTCCCCGGCCCAGCTGCAGGCGCCGCCGGCGCCGAACACTCCTGCATGCAATGGAGAAGGTACGTCCGCACATGAACGCTCCATCTCCGCCTTCGACACGCCATTCAATTAAATCTGCTTTTGGCAATTGGCATGTACGTCTTGATTAGCTTACAAATGCGCCTGTGCGTTTCTTAGCCTAGCTTTATGTTTGGGGTTTAGCTGGAAGGGATATGCATCTATGACTTTCCATTGCAACCCACACGGCTTTCATGTGTCTGCTGGTCAAAGCTGGTCGATGTGATTGGATGGGATGGCATCCATCTGGGCAAATTACTAGCACGCATGAATGTTGACTCATCTATAGTCGTCGTTTCAGAAAGTGACATGATGGTAGTTTGGTTCGTATGAATGCATGCACAAGGTTGCTTTGCTTGCTTGGCTGTATTCTTTTTGCTCACGATGTGCACGCATGGATGCAAGGTAGCTCCATATTTTCGCTTGTACTAGCACCTGCCAGCCCACCCAAGTTCAAGTCTCGGCTTTGACGCGGGTACTCGGGAAGTTTCTCCTATAAAAAAAGTCAACAAGGATTAGCCCTTGGGTTAGTCTTTTTTTTGGGTACTAGCACCTGCCAATTATCGTCTTTGCCAGCACTATGTGTCAACAGGCTGATCTTTTGCAAAGATCAGCCGGGTAGCTAGCTGGCCGTAAGAGCTGTACCTCGATAGATGTTGGATTAAGCAGTAGCCATCACCCCGCAACATCGTCCGTGCTGCAAGCCGTCACTGCAAAATGTCACCGTTGTCGTCAAAGTTGCGGCCGCAACACCGACGATATTGTAAAACCCGGAGGCTCACGATACCCAGCCTTGCTCACAGCCGTAACTTGCAACAGTGTTGTCTGTTGCGGTCGTCACACCCACGACTCCGCCGCTCCTTCGCAGCTTCAGGGGCTGCCGCTCGCAGCATTGTTCGATAGTCTTCTCTGACAGTGTTGGTGTAGCGCCCCTGCACATAAAATGCAGTGATGGTGCATGGCTCCAACGAGATGCCATGCAACAACGGCAACAACCTTGAAGCATCAGTACGACAATTGCTTGGAGAGGAATTGGACAGGCATGACCTGCCGAAGAAAATTCAATTAGGGGAAAAGGGGATGTGTCAGGAAGAAGACGATGCCTCGAGGAGATAAGGTTGCGTATGTGGCTGATTTGTAGTACGCGTAGCACTCGGCTAGTCGGTCCGCAACACGCCCCGTATTGCGCCGGGCTGCCTGCAACACGACCAACATTGCAAACACCTGTGTGTGTGGTCAGAAGAGTGTTGCGTGCCGCACGATCAAACGTTGAAGAGTCAATTGAGGCGAATCCTTTTCCTTCTCATCTTGCCCATGTAGTGTCGCTGCGTAGAGTGTCAATGGAGCAGGGAAACCCTCGCAGTCATGGTCACAAGATTTAACGTTGCAGGGCAAGGCTATGTATCCTGAGAGGGGACCTTTTGTTCCATGGGTGTGTATACACCCTATATGGAAAAGATAATAATAAATAAAAAATCAACAAACTCTGAAAATATTTTTGAAATAAACATGACCTTCCATTGTACTGGTAAAATAAATTCCACAAAAAGAAAAAAGCTCGTTGTCTTCTTTTCAGAAAAAAGACAAAAAAATCGGTCAAAATAGTGTGAATAGTGACCTATAATAGCAAATAAATTTTGTTTTTTTGCCCTGAAGTCAACGCTAGTTTTATATTCGTGAAATTTATATACTAGTCCAAAAGAAAGTCAAATTTATTGTAAAAAGAACTTCCAAACATTTTTGACTTTTCTATTGATTATCATTTTTCCATATAAGGTGTATATACACCCCAAACCAAAGGGTATTTCCCATGTATCCTGCTGCTGCTACCTTCTGTAGCTTTCTTAGTCTTTTCTGCACTGTACATGCATACACGCATGCCCCAGAATGGATGGAAATAACCGTCCTACACCAGCGTGTCCAGACCTAGCGAGAAATTCCGTCCATATTATAGGAAGATGAAAAAAATTCTTGTGGGCCCGACAGTGGGAAGACACGTGCCAGCCAATCCAGCAGCGAGTAGTTTGTGTTTGTACCATTTTTGATTTATCAACTTGATTAAAATGACCATGATCGATTTATATTGCTCTTGTTTATTTGAGTTTCAACGACACCAACTTTATTTATTATCAAGAGACGTCTGTTTGGATATTCAGTGTAAGTTTATGTGCTTTCTACTTCCAGTTATTTTGCTCGATGTTGAGCAAAATACGGGAAACACACAAAAGATACCCTTAATCAAAACATGCCCTAAAATTGTGGTTATACTAACATATTTTTTGTTGGATCCATATTCGTTTTTCTTGCAGCGATGTACATGCAGCAGTCATGCTACATTTCAGGGCCAGCAGCGCAGGCCGCGGCTAATGCAACCTACTACTCACAGATGCAGCCGCCGATAATGTATCCAAGTGCGGAGATGATGGCACATGGCAATGTACAGGCACAGGCGCAGGCTGCCATGTACTACCAGGCAGCATCTTTGAACAACTCCAACACTCAACAAATTTCTGTGCTCCAGTCGTTGCCCCCAGCCACCAGCAGCTACGGTGCGCCTGACACCTACTCCCATCGCCCCGTGCTTCTGAATTTGTTCCCACAGTACCCCACCTTTGCAAATCGCAAGAAGACCCGCCGCGTCGGGAGCGTTGGCTCCGCGAGGACATCAACGTCCGGGTCGATCTCTTGTGAGACGGAGAGCCCCACGACCCCCAACATACACATTGTTGTCGATCTATGAATTCTTTGGTGAAGGTCACAGAAGGTGATGCATGATTGCTGATATGCTCGACAAGTACTTTGTCAGTCTCATGGACAAGCCATTGAGTAGATGTACCAGTTTTCTTTCATGGGATATTTATTTGCAATGTTGGTTTACTTAGGTAATTAGGAGTAACATGTGTATTGCTTCATAAACTTGAAGCGTGCATCGGAAACCTTGTTAAATTTCATTGAGTTAGTCAAGTTAATTTTTTTATTGCAAGGTGCATGTTCTATTTTGGCTTTAGCTTGTTTCATCGTATCATTCATCTAACCATGGGCGTGAAACAGTTGTCAATGTTCTCAATAAATTTTAGGTACCACCACCTTTTCATAAGAAAATAATTTTCCTTTTCTTCTTTTAAAGGCCTGTTTGAAATGATTGTAAGTTTTGAATGTCTACCGATGTTTTGTTCTCACTTGAAATAAAAATGCATGTGGGTACACACAAACTACAACCACTCTAAACATCCCCTTAGAGAAACTCGGAGGTGTATAGAATTTTCCTTTCTTGTGAGAAAAAGAGGTATATTGTTCGATTAGTTGTTTAAGTCAAAAAGCATGAAACACACATAAGCGTATCATGTGTAAACAATGTTGACGAGATAAGTGTCATGCTAAAGCTCACATTACTATTTTGACCGACACACCTAAGGTTTTAGGCTGTTACTCACATAGTACCAAATTTCATAAATTTGACCCTTATTAGCTTTGGATTTCTTTTCTCTGGATTAATTCAAGGAAATGGTTAGCCCATTTTTTCAAAAGGAAAATGGGCTTGAGCTTAACTTGTCAAAACTATTCTAACTATATATTCTCTTCCAATATAAAAATTACAAGCCCAAGATTGTTGAGTAAGTATTTCTTTTTTATTTTTCAAAATAATCCCCCTTTTAGACCCCTTTGTGATGAGTCACCTTTTTACACAAACATTTCCTGCCAAGAAAATTACAGTAGTATCTTATGATCATGTGTATTCCAAATATGTTAATGTTGGGGAACGTAGTAATTTCAAAAAATTCCCTACGCACACGCAAGATCATGGTGATGCATAGCAACGAGAGGGGAGAGTGTTGTCTACGTATCCTCGTAGACCGAAAGCGGAAGCGTTAACACAACACGGTTGATGTAGTCGTACGTCTTCACGATCCGACCAATCAAGTATCGAACGCACGGCACCTCCGAGTTCAGCACACGTTCAGCTCGATGACGTCCCTCGAACTCCGATCTAGCCGAGTGTTGAGGGAGAGTTTCGTCAGCACGACGGCGTGGTGACAATGTTGATGCTCTACCGACGTAGGGCTTCGCCTAAGCACCGCTACGATATTATTGAGGTGTAATATGGTGGAGGGGGGCACCGCACACGGCTAAGAGATCAATGATCAATTGTGTGTCTATGGGGTGCCCCCTTGCTCCCGTATATAAAGGAGCAAGGGGGGAGGTGGCCGGCCTAGGAGGAGGGCGCGCCAAGGGGGGAGTCCTACTCCCACCGGGAGTAGGACTCCTCCTTTCCTTGTTGGAGTAGGAAAAGGGAAGGGAGAAGGAGAAAGAAGGAAGGGGGCGCCCCCCCTCCCTAGTCCAATTCGGACTAGTCCATGGGGAGGGGTGCGGTCACCCTTTGGGGCCTTTCTCTCCTTTCCCGTATGGCCCATTAAGGCCCAATACGAATTCCCGTAACTCTCTGGTACTCCGAAAAATACCCGAATCACTCGGAACCTTTCCGAAGTTCGAATATAGTCGTCCAATATATCGATCTTTACGTCTCGGCCATTTCGAGACTCCTCGTCATGTCCCCGATCTCATCCGGGACTCCGAACTCCTTCGGTACATCAAAACACATAAACTCATAATATAACCGTCATCGTAACGTTAAGCGTGCGGACCCTACGGGTTCGAGAACTTATGTAGACATGACCGAGACACCTCTCCGGTCAATAACCAATAGCGGAACCTGGATGCTCATATTGGCTCCCACATATTCTACGAAGATCTTTATCGGTCAGACCGCATAACAACATACGTTGTTCGCTTTGTCATCGGTATGTTACTTGCCCGAGATTCGATCGTCGGTATCTCTATACCTAGTTCAATCTCGTTACCGGAAAGTCTCTTTACTCGTTCCGTAATACATCATCCCGCAACTAACTCATTAGTTACAATGCTTGCAAGGCTTATAGTGATGTGCATTACTGAGTGGGCCCAGAGATACCTCTCCGACAATCGGAGTGACAAATCCTAATCTCGAAATACGCCAACCCAACAAGTACCTTCGGAGACACCTGTAGAGCACCTTTATAATCACCCAGTTACGTTGTGATGTTTGGTAGCACACAAAGTGTTCCTCCGGTAAACGGGAGTTGCATAATCTCACAGTCATAGGAACATGTATAAGTCATGAAGAAAGCAATAGCAACATACTAAACGATCGAGTGCTAAGCTAACGGAATGGGTCAAGTCAATCACATCATTCTCCTAATGATGTGATCCCGTTAATCAAATGACAACTCATGTCTATGGCTAGGAAACATAACCATCTTTGATCAACGAGCTAGTCAAGTAGAGGCATACTACTGACACTCTATTTGTCTATGTATTCACACATGTATCAAGTTTCCGGTTAATACAATTCTAGCATGAATAATAAACATTTATCATGATATAAGGAAATAAATAATAACTTTATTATTGCCTCTAGGGCATATTCCCTTCAGTTAAAACATGAGATGCTCCAGTAAATTTTTTTTCTTCCAAAATTCCATAAAGTTTTTGTCAGAAACTTAACAAAAACTATTTTTGGTATCTAACCTTTGAGTTTTGACCCCAAACTTTTTGTGTAGTCTCTACACCTCATTCAAAAGCTACCCTATTAGTTTCAGCCCCAAAGATTTCCATTTGATATCCATAATTTTTTCTTCAAATCTCGGCAGCAGATTTCCACCATGTTAGTGAAGTGCCATTTCATCTGAAATCTTCCCGGATCCTACAGAACACCTAGGGAACAGACCATACGAAATTGCAGTCCCAACATCGGGCGCTAGGCTCGAAATCATGTCTATGCCGATTTTTGGCGGTGGTGACCACACATGCCAGAGCGACAATAGTGTAGAAAAAACTTTCTGTTGCGCTACTGCTCACATCGTGGCACTACTCCCGTGTTGTTTCACAACTGTGCACTCGTGGACGCATCCCATACCATCCCGCACCTCTTTCACTCACTGTCTCGGTCATACCATGAGTGCCGCCTCGGGCACGCATTGGGATAGAACTGCCACCACAATCTCCACCGTGGCAAACTACCGGCGCCACCTAGAAATATCTACCAAGCACTCTTGTGGACACCACTGCCTCCGGGAACAACGACAATGTCTTCAGTGATGCAACCCGAGCAATCCTCGCCATGGCTGCGAGCTCACCTAGAAATAGAGCTCCTCCCTAAACACTCAAAGCACCCGTGTCAGTGGGGATGGAGATGGGGTCCCCTCGGGAGCACCTCAGGAAGGCGGCCTCGGGTTCATCGAGTACAGGATCAGGCTAGTTGTGTGAAAAAGGGTCCTCTGGGGCTCGATCCCGATGACTTGCTTCCTCGGCTGCACAAGCCACCTATTGTGGTTGTCCCACCTCCGAGGACAGGAGGAAGAACATGTCAGGAAAATCCCATGCCTCTAGTAGGATGGGCTCTGACATGTCCCATGTCTGAGCGAATCATGTATGGTCTTGTCGCATCCCAGGTAATGGACACAACATGGGATGCTTCAAGGGGAAGGGAAGCCCATGATGGCATACGTCAGGAGAGGATGACCCTGAGAACAACACTTGATGTCCTTTGGGATCCCCGGGGCTCTAATAAACCACAAGTGTAGGGGATCTGTTGTAGCCTTTTATATATATATAAGTAAGAGTGTCGAACTCAACGAGGAGCTATTTCTCTAAGGTTCTGTCAACCACATATACAACCCTACGTACACCAATTGTTTGCTTTACATATAAACAACAAATAAAACTACTTAAAATTATAAAGGGATAGTATTGAAGAAACTAAATAACTTGGAAATAATGGTTAGTTGATGTAATTCAAAGGAACAAAGAAGTAAAAGATAGAGAGTGTGGAATAGCTGCGACGCGAGCTGCAGAATTGTCCCTAGGCAATTGGGTACAATAATCATATATTGCAGTTTATATATGAGAGAGGCCTATGCTAACATGTAACAAAATCCATTGATAACATGTACTTATGATTGAAACCTCTAGCAAGTGTACGTAGATACTAAAGATTCATTAGGTAAAAACCAACCATAGTTATCTCAACATACTACTAATCTTAAGGTGTGATCCACATACACACAAACTTGATAATATCTGGCAGTCCGTCTGCTCTTTGCATAGTTATCTCAACATACTACTAACCCTAAAGTGTGATCCACATACGTGTGTGCTTATATGATGGGCACCAAAGGACAACGGTACATCAACATACAACTCAAATCAATCATAATATATCGCAATGAACAACATGACAAAATGAGTCTACCCAGACACAACGAAGATGCAATAAATCATTGGATAATAATTAATACCATCACTACTGGAATTTGCTTATTTGCCGTCTGCCTATACTTTGCTGTCTGCTGGCGGATGGCAAAGAAGGTCTTTGCCGTCAGCTTGAAAAAAACGGACGGCAAAGAATCTTTGCCGTCAGCTGGCAGACGGCAAAGAGAGAGGTGGGCCCCACTAACGAGCTGCTTAGAAAAAAACCTAACGGCCCCTCTCTTTGCCGTCTGCTAGCAAACGGCAAAGAGCAAAAAGCGGACGGCAAAGGGGGGCGGACGGCAAAGAGACAACCTAACTAACAGCCGTCCCCCACCCAGCTCCCGTCCTCTCTCTCTTTCTGTTCTCCCCACCCCGACGACCACCGCCACCCGCCGCCGCCGCCACCACCAGCCACCCCCACCACCCGCCACCACCACCCGCCCA